>NW_028274820.1:47872864-48175895 GCF_037043125.1 Eumetopias jubatus | reverse complement strand
TTCCCATTTTGTGTCCTATTTTTTTCTTGCCTTCCTTATAAGTTTTCGGACTGTTGATTTTATTAGTGCACTTTTACTGTTCTTACCAATTGTATTTGAAGTTGAAAAAGGATAAACTCATGATTTCTGGTGCCAGTATTGATTCCTGTTTTAGACACTATTGGTTTACTGCAGTCCAGTCCTAAATCACTTGCAGAACTCTGCTAAAAATTTGGAAAAAAATTAATATAACATTGCATGTCAACTATACTTCAATAATAAATATATATAAAAAAGCAGTAAAAAAATTTTTGAAAAAAATTTAAGAAAATCCCTTCAAATTGTTCTTTTGGCTGGGCCACATGGCTCTGGAATTAGTAAAAATAAAGTATGTTTCCTGCTAATATAGTTATATGCATATAACTTGTCAAGCAATTTGATGGTTTATTGCTTTATAGTGCTTTAAACTCCACCTTTAAAACAAAACAAAACAAAACAAAACTACCAGAGCCTGTTAGCACTTTTGCTTGATCTTTGCAGAATGGTATGAAAATAATAATAAACCTCTAGGTAGAATAAACAATCTGTCTGTGACAATTGCCCAACTGCCTTCTGGCAAGTCTAGTCCTTTCTGCTCTCTTTAAAGTTGCAAAGTGCAAATTGCTTTGCAGCAGTAATATATTCTGGTTAAAGTAAAGGGAAAAGTATGAGTTTCACTTAAAGCTGAGGTTGGTGATCGAATCATCCGAACTTCATCAGTGGCCTTGTGAAATTGGGTCTTTCCTAGGGAAGCAGTTTTGCCTATGAATCAGATTTTAAACTATCACTGTCTTCTTTTACTCTTAAATAAAAAAATAGAGAATGGGGAAAATATGGTGACTCATGATGTATGGTCACGTTTTAGAGGATACATTTGCTCAGAGTATTATGTGACTTGATAACTTTTGCCCTTTTCCTTCAGAATAGTATTATGTCCCCAAAGCAAGCAGTGTGCTGTCTTTCATCTAGTATATAAACATGAAGCACTTCCTACAAAAGTGAAAGTGGACAGAAATTGGCCCTTTGTGAGAATGTTCTCATGACAAGTGCTCTCAGAGGACTCAACAATTACAATGTTCCACCATGTTTATTTTTCCTTTTCACTTCTATTACTCTTAGGTGCCATGTATATTACATAGCAAGGTCATCTGCCTCGTAATGTGATCTCTCTCTTTCAAAATTCATTTTCTTGCCATCGAATTTGCCATTAAGGACATAGTTTTCCATAGACTTGGAAAAATAATAATATGCTACCTAGTCTCTAAGTAGAAATGGTATTGGGTTTTCTTTTTCTTCCTTTCTTCCTCTTTCTTTTCTTTCTTTCTTTCTTTCTTTCTTTCTTTCTTTCTTTCTTTCTTTCTTTCTTTCTTTCTTTCTTTCTTTCTTTTTCTTCTTTCCTTCTTCCTTCTTTTTTTCTTTCTTTTCTTCCTTTCTTCCTTTCTTCCTGAGGATCTGCTTATTTTGCCTGACCATAAATAATATGCCCCGTTCACCTTCTATTTAGTCCTTGATCCACTACAGTATATCTTCCAGTTGTTCCTAATTGCTAACTGAGATCTTTCCTAAGATCTTTCCTACTATTTATTTTTTGGTTCCATCTGCTGTATTTGCCATTGTGGCTCCTTCTATTGCCTATTCTTTTAGCTTTTGTGATCAGATAGTCACCTGAGTCTTCTATCTTTTTGACTGCTTCTACTCTGCCTTCTTTTGTCCCTTCATCCTCTCCTCTTCTGTTTTTCATGCTCCTTGGAGTATCTCATCTACCCACATAGTTTCATCTTCCAGACTGAAATCTATAGTTCAAATCTCTCCCTAGACCTATATATCTCACAGATATTGAGCACCACCAGATGACCATCCCATAGGAATCTTACCTGTAAAATGTCAAAAAGTGAATCTCTCTTCACTACCAAACTTCTCTGGGCATCTCAAATATTCTAGGTCCATTGATAGAATCAGGATCAGAAAACTTGGATAGAAATTTGTAAGTAATTTACGTGTCCCTCTTACCCACCATTCATATGTAATTAATTATAGAATGCTGCTGATTTTTAAATCCCAGTCCACCCTTCTAATCCATCCCTGCGGTCATCACCTTGGTACATGACCTCATTATTTTTCATCCGGCTGTTTTCTCTTTATTAGTTTCTTAATTGATCTTTTTCCATTCTTATACTAGTCAAATCTGTTTTCAACCCAGCTGTTAGAATGATCCTTCAGAAATACACATTTAAACATTAAATTCTCTGTTTAAAACATTTCACTGCCTTCTTATAATTTAGGAGATACAGCTCAAGCTTCTTAATTCAGTGCAAAAGCTCTCTCAGCTAGTCATTTTCTACATTTCCAGTCACACTTCCAGCTACCCATTGTCTTGCACTCTTTTCTTCAGCAAAGCCCAACTGCATGCACTTTTGTCAGACACCATTTAGTTGTTCTGCTTTATGTCTTTGCTTTCATTGCTAAGAAGATTTTCTCCTTCTCCACCCTTGACCTAGCTAATTCTTAAGAACTCACTTACATGTCAGTTCCTTCCATAAAACTTTCATTGCAAACTATCTCCTGTTCTCCACAGGGTATAACAAGTGTTCAGTAAATATTTGTTGAATGAATTACTCCACTTCGTTTTGTTGATCTAAGTTTTGGGCAATCTGAAAACATAGCAACATAATATTAGAACTACTAAAAAAAAAATATTAGAACTACTATTTGGGTCAATGTAAAATTCGTGTTCCTGGACTGCTTTATTCCATGGGGGCCTATAAAAGTGAGACTGAGCTCTTTTCTCCCTTTGGGATAATTGTTTTCCCAACGTTTGTGTAATTTGTCCCTCTTTATAGTGTCAGAAGTTAGCTTCAGGTGCTATTATTTGAGTCAATGGAAAATATTTATATAAAATTTCTAGAAAAGGTACAAATTAAATACATACATCTGTTTAAATTTGGGCAATCAAAGATTAAAACCCTGCTGAAAGCCATAATCTAAACTGTTTTTTTAGTCTTGCTAGGCAAGTTAATAGCATTTTTAGTAGGCTCCATCTTGGAATGAAATTGTGTGTTCCTGAGATAGTGCTATAAAGTCACGGAGACACCAGTAACTCTTTTCATTTATTCCCAATTATTGATTGGTTCAGTAGTTTATTTTCTTACCTATAAGGCAATATTGATGAGGCATTTGAGTTATGATTTATCTTATTTTGATCTTATTTTGAAGTTTACTGTTTAGATTATACCTTTGAAAGTCTTGAGTCTCACAGACTAGAAAGTTTATAGGCTATGATTCTTCTGAGAAGAAAATCCTTCCCCTTTATTGATGCTGTGCCTACTTCAGCAAGGACAGTGACGCTGAAGACATTCTCTCAGATTTGTTTCTGCCATTTTAATTAAGTCACTGAGTTAAAAGAGTCAAATCATTCCTTTCAAAGTATATATTTTTTATACTTGTTTTTCCTTGCTTTTATTGTGAAATATTTGATACCCAAAAGAAGACATGTAATATATGTATGTAAGTCACAATTTAAAGTGATTCTCAATGGCAACAAAACCCCCTTAGTACCAGTCCTAATTCCACAGAGACAGTGCAGTAAGCTGCTTAGATTTTTATTGGATCTGCTGAAAAAAGTTCAAAGGGAGGTTTGCCATTTCTTCATTGATCTTTGATATTCTTGTTACTTAAGTGAGTTAATGCTGAACTGGCAGAAGGAAATTCATATACTACAAATGATGAAATTATCATTATTTTTTCAATTTTTTCTTTGTCCTACTATATAAAAAGGTTTTCTGGAGTATGAAATTGTTTTCAGTATTTCCAACTAGTCACCCATCTGTCTATCATGATCTTTTTCTTCTGAGACAGAGTGTCTTTGGCTTTGGGGAGAAGATTGGTTGTTGGCACCAAAGACAGTTTTCTCATTATCAGTGCAATACTGGAAAAGCACAGTAAGAAAAGGTATCCCTGTGTCTTGTGGTCATCCCTCTAGCCGATAGTGATTTAAAACATAAAATAGGTAAAGTGCTGACCTGCTTCAGAATGATGCATGAAGTGGCAGATGGTGGGATTGTATTGGAACCAGATTGTTCATGCCCAATCTCATGCCCTTGTGCATTTCAGCTGCTATTTTTCATTTGTTATAAAAATGCCATTATCTTGACCAGTAATGCAGTTTCTCAGATATTTTGAAATCCTTAAAGGCTTATTTTTCGGAGAGCCTGTGCTGGAACACCACCGACTGTGCCTCGTGCGCATCGTATTAGGCTAATGTAGGGTGGAAATAGCAAATTGACTTTGATAACGGATTTTCAAGTGTGCTCTTTGTGGATGAAATGCTGTTTCACTTATTATGATTTTTTCAGGCAGTAATTTATTTGTAAATGTCTTGACTGCACTTTAATGCCACTCTGTCTCTGGGGGTGAGTCTGTGTTACAACCAGTTACAGAGATAACAAGGTTAGGAATACATCCTCACGTGGTATTTGTCTAGGGCCTGAAACTTTTTTTTGTTGTTGTTAGGACAGCTGACAGGAACAACAAATGATTCAACAAGATTGAGCAGCATAAGGGTAGAGAGGCTACAAATTAGCATACAGTTGCCCAAAGGCATTACATATATAGGTTCTTTTTATAAGGAAGTCAGAAGCCAACATTCCGGCATAAAGAGGCCATCTTATTATCTTTTCTGCTAATGCTGATTAGAACTCCTAGTGGTGATGGGTGGGGGTGCTGGGTGGGGGAACAAGGGATAGAGTATTGCTTCCAAATGACAGGGGATTTATATCTATGGGAATGGATTTCTTTCTAAAAGGTAAAGAAAGTGAGTCAAATATGTAGGATACACTTATTGTAGAGGTTTTCATGGACTTCTTGGCTTGGGTAGAAGTTTATGTTCATATGTAGACCATAAGAGGGAATTATGTTCTGCACTAGGACTCAGCAAACTTTCTTTGTAGAGGGTCAGATAGTAAATAGTTCAGGCTCTGTGGGTCATAAGCTCTCTGTCATAATTACTCATTTCTGCTGATGGTGTGCAAAAGCAGCCATAGACAATGAACAAATAAACGAGCAGAGTTGTGTTCCAATAAAACTTTAAAAAAAAAACAAAAAACAGGCCGTGGGTCAAATTTGGTGCACTGACCCTAACTTGCAAATTCTTTTCTAGGTTAAGTGGAGAAGGGCTTTGCCGATGCTTGCCCCATTGCACTTGTTATCCTTTTAAAAGAGTCGTGATGATAACTTAGCCCACATGATTCAAGTTAATCTGCCCTAGGCCCCTTCTGCATAGTTTTGAGAGAGTTACAAATTTAACATACTTGCCATTCTCTTCCTTGACCATTGTCCCTTAAAGGTGATTTGGAACTTAAGGTGTTTCTCAGAGTAATCTTTTAGTGTTGACAGCGATCAGATAACTAAAGTCCTTTGGAGAGAAAGTTACTACTATCTTGGGCTAAAGGTTTGGGGTGGGGGTTGATAGTATTTTCAAATACTAACCTTTAAGGGTTGAAGTCTTTATTTTTCTAGCGGGGTGACTTATTTTGTTCTCTTTCTCTCTTTGTCTTTTCCTCCCCCACCCCCCCCCCCCCCCGCCTTTAATTTCTTGCTCTCCTCCTTTCTCCCTTCGCCACTTGACTGTATCATACTGGGTTACTGGTTGCTGAGGTGCTGCGTCACCTTCTGTAACGTTGCTCGATCTTGGAGTTCCTGTGAAGCACAATGAATCTTACATTAGACGGTTTTGAGTCAGGTGGTGCACCATCTGCTCCGGGCCTGAAAAACAGGAGCAACAGAAAGCAACAGCTACCCTAGTTTTCAGCAGAATATTCATATTCACACAGGGAGAGAGACAGGCAGGGAATTCTGATTTTAGATGGGGCAAAATTTTATGGTCCTCCCAACCACCTAATCAATTTGATATCAAACCTTTATTAAAATCATTTGACACATTAGTATCCTCATGGAATGGGATAGATTTGAATCTATTTGCCTTTGTTGTCCTGGGAGAATGCTAGGTTTAAGTGGTTGGGAATGGTTGTATAATTGCACATAATAGCTGCGTTGCGTGACGCTCCACTGACTAAGTGAGCACGGCCAGCCGACCTGGGTATGAAAGCTGATACCAGGTAGCAAGTAGCAAACTGAAAGAACAGAAGCCAGCCAGAGATCTCCCGGCTGCCCACTTTTGATAGCGTTTAAAAGCCTCATCTAACCTTCTGTTAAGAAAATGAGAAACCCATTTACCACACAGCTTTAAATCCCTCAGCTAAATAATTAACTACAGATAAAACTCTTCTAACTGCACAGTGCTCTGGTAGTAATGTATTCAAATGAAAAGCAAATCGCTTTTATAATACACCCATCAGTTTAAAGGCACAGTATATAGGAAAGTTGCTAAGACCTATGTCTGTAATGCATTAAGGGTCCACCCCCATTAAAGTACAGATGCCTTCAAAATGCTATAACAACTTCCCTAAATATTATGTAGATTACAGAAGAAGAAGAAGAAGAAGAAGAAGAAGAAGAAGAAGAAGAAGAAGAAGAAGAAAATAACTGGACATTTTTAGAAACTATTTTAAAAAGTTCATTGATCTTCCTGCACTTTTTCATTTTTACCGGGTATTTTTGAGAATTGGCATTCACTAGAAATCTAAAACACTTCCAAAAAAAAAAAAAAAATCCTGCTAAAAGTAAGGAAACTCTCAAAAATAAATGAGACAGAAAGCTACTCGGGCTAACTCTATAAACTGCTAGCCATCTCCCTCAAATGCTTGGAGAACACAACAGAAAGTTTTGGTATATTCAGTTGCTGGAGGTTCCTCCTTTCAGTATTGACCCTGCACCTCTGGTGTCATAGTTTAATAACAGACTCAACAGTTTCAGTTCCTCTCTAGAAGGGGGCTGGACAATGATGGCTTATGCAGTTGCAGGAGATTATGATAGGGTGGACTCTGTTTTAAATATAGATAAATAGGCATCTGGTCATCAGAAACAGTTTTGCAAAAATTTTCTTGGCCACAGGAAGAGATATTTTGAGGCAAAAATTGGACTGTTTGAGGCAGTGTGGGGAGAAGATGTGATGTCACATTAGGGAAAAGGGGCATGGAGTAGTTAATGCAGGGTTGCTACCTTAAATTATTTTAGTAGCACAGATCAAAACTTGCCATATTTTGCTACTTTATCTTTTCATAACTGGAATTGAAGCAGAGGTGGTCCCACCCTAGGAGGAAAAAAAAGTCTGATAATGAGATCGCTCTGCTTCTGGAGCCCCAAACCTAATCTTGACACATTTATAACCACCTTTAGAAAATACAGAACAATAACTCACTGTTGCTATAAACAGCATGTTGTTTATTTTCAGAAGTAAAAATTTAGTGTGGAATCTATTCTGCTTGCATGAAGGGTATTTTTAGATTTCCAAAATTCATGTTACAATTTTATGTGATTTTTTTTTTTTAATCTGAGTACTTTCATTTCCACCTATTCACTAGTATGTGATCCTTGCAAGGGACTTCTGAACTGAAAGCCTTTCACTTCTCTCTATGCAGCCTTTATGTCAAAATCTATGTGGTTCTTGGACCAGGAAATTTTTCACAACATTAAAATAAAAATAGGCATTCCAACCTTTGATCTACACCCTGGTCTACACAGCTGCGTTTTACATGGGTCCAAGATCCACATGGCCAATTGGGGCAGCCTGTCAGGCAATTCCAAAGCATTCCAGAGAACACACCACAGGTTTCTCTTCCTAATTTCATTCCCGTTTCCATTTACTTGACAGTAGTGGAATTCAAGGACTCTAAAATGTATATAAAAACAAAGCTTATGTGTATACATTCAAAAATGAAGAACTAAAGCAATTATACAAGCAGGTCAAACAGTGAGATCACTGTGGTCTCAAAATTTGTCTCCTAGCACAGCCCACAATTATTTTTACTTTCCTTCTTGGATGTCTCCACTGGTTTTCTGAGTTTTTTTTAATCTGCTTTAGGGTTGAGATGAAGAATCTACTATTTAGTCCTAATAAGTACCAAAATGAACATATTGCATAACTAGTACCTAACACGCTCCTTCCCAGTCCATTTTCTCAGCGATGAATTGTTTTAAGCACTGTTGCATTACATTGTGGGACCATGCGTACCCTGTCTATGTGTCTACATTGGATAACCTGAATTTTTTCTCCTGTGTAGAATTATCTTTAATGTCCTTTATGCATTCTCCTAGGGATTCATTGCTACGGCATTTAATTTATTTGACTTGGATAATTTCCCACTTAGAATAATTGGACTAACTCAAATGGTCGATAGTAACTCTCTAATGCTACCTGGTTGGTGGCTCCAGCCTAGTGATGCCTCTGTCTCTCCATCCTTGTAACCCCACCCTTTCCTCATTAACTCTTGGTTGGATTTGGATTCTATAGTTCACTATTTCAATAACTCTCTCACTAGTGACCTGAACTCTCTTGCACCTTTGCCTTTTCATTACATCCAGCCAAATCATCAACTCTGGTTGAGCTGAACTGACCTCTTTCTCTGTGCCAGTACCTGGGTAGTACAGCATGAATAAATATAATAATACAATATAGCAGACTGGTATGGTACTGTTAAATCTCATTATATTCTTCATGGCATCCATCCACTGACGTGTCCCATCAGTTTAACATGGCAACTCTCCCTTTGATCTATTTATGTTCACTTGTGTTTACTCTCATTATTCTAGTTCAGACTACCATAATTTCCTTCTCGATTGCTACAATTATTACTTGAGTGGTATTCCAGTGTCTACTCTTGATCATCTCTGGTTCTTTTTCTCCAGTGATCTTTTAAAAATGCATATCTAATTAAGTCCCCCTCCTGCATATAAACTTTGAAAGCTGCCGATTGCTCTTAGGACAAAACCCAACATGTCCTGTATGATTCTGTATAATCGATTGCCTGCCTGCCTCTCTGCACAGTATAGCCGTCATCTTCTTCTGATACCTGCCAATCACTGACCTCTTTCACTACTTTGAACACTCTTGGTCCTTTTATTTTCCAAGGTAAATAGCATACAACCTTCAGATCTCAACTTGGATTATCATTCCAAAAGAAGTGTGTCCTTCCCCTCACCACCCCCTCTACCCGACAGCCCTTACCCAGTGACAGACCAGGGTTACAATGAGCATGCCTCCTTGCCTTAATGTGAGACCAATTCAGTGGAGCAATTCATGCTCCAGAGATCCCTGTGGGGTCAAGTTCAAGCTAGTCTCCAGCTTAGCCCATATTCTTGCTTCTCTTTCTTCCTGCTACCCTTATTCCAGTTTTCTGGAGAGCACTCCCTCAGTTACTCACTTGAACAAGAATCCTGATCTTGGGCTCTGGCTCTAGGGAACTCACCACATGACAACACTTTATATTTTTCCTTTATTACACTATTCAAGCCTTTCTCTGAGTACTTGGGTCTTTGATTATTGTTTGTCTTTGTCACTAGATCATAAGGTCTTAAAGGCAGGGATCATGTGCTTTTGCCCTCCATTGTATATACAGTACCCTGCAGAGTACTAGGCACATCATCAATGTTGGGTAGATAATTGTTGAGTTAATGTTGAATGAATCTAGGTATTATTATTCTGCCTCAGTGAACTATAGGCTTCTGACCAATTCCTGGCTTTGATCGATACTTCCAACCCCAGGGATGCTCACTCCAAGAAAGAAATAGGATCAGAGGTCACATGTTCATTCTTTGATGCATGAACATACTGAATCATATGATTATCTCCTATTTTGGCTGACTAATTCCTGTCTAACTGTATTACTATATATGCCTAATTCCTCTGTCTTAGTCAAATAAAGACACTTGCCCATTCTCATTGTCAATACATAATCCAAATGTGTTTCTAGATGTGGAAGTGAATGCAAAGCTCTATATACCTATAATTTGGGAAATGCAGGTAATATTACAGATTACTAGAAACATATTTATTTCTATGACAAGTTCATCTTGCCTGCAACATTTGTTTTTCAATTTTTCTAATTCTCTTAATGTTACTATTTCAAATTTAAAAAGAAAATGCATGCAAGCATGTTTTTCTATTAAACTTTTCATAAAAATACTAAGTAATTATGACCCAAGGTTACTCTCTGTGTAATACTGGTTTCTCAAATTTGACAATCAGTATTTGAAAATTAAGTTTGGTGGTTTTCTTAAATCATATTCCTTCAGTATCATCATATTTAATTTGCTGTGTATTATTCCACATGTAAAGAGAACACTAAAGTTAGCCCTTTGTTAATATAAATAAAGTTCTCTCAATAAGAGCTTCCTTCCTTCCTTCCTTCCTTCCTTCCTTCCTTCCTTCCTTCCTTCCTTCCTTCCTTTCAGAGAGAGAGATAGAGAGCGTGTGTGCTGGGAGGAAGGGGCAGAGGGAGAGGGAGAGAGAAAATCTTAAATGGGCTCCGCGCTGGGCACGTTCCATGCTCTGCAACCCTGAGATCATGACCTGAGCTGAAATCGAGAGTCCCATCCAGGACCCGCACCCCGCCGCCAACCCCGGCAAGGACTTTTTTTTCTAAAGTAGTAAATAAAGAACCGTGAGTGGAGTGTTATATATTTTTTCTTTTGGTAAATTAGAGTTTCGGGGCCACCATCTATAATTCCCCTGGTAAAATTTCTTTTAACAGTGTAATTTCTCACTAGATTGAATTATTAAGCTTTGACTGAAGGATTTGTCAGAAGTCACAATCTGGTACATATGAGAAAAATTTACATGACAAAATGTTTATAACAATTATATGAAAAATGTCTTCTCTTAAATATGTTTCAAGCTTTGTTATGGGTTTGATTATTCCGTTGAAAAGAAAACTAAAGTTTCCAAAGGACCAGGGAATTTGGCAAATAAAATCGAGTAAGTTTTAGATTCTGAAGCATATGTATTATATTCAACCAATGCCTCACCTCACTTAAGTCACTTTTAAAGGCTAATTATACATGGTTTTGGAAGGAGAAATGCACTCTGACTGAATCTGTTTTTTTAGAGGCTCCTAATTGCATTTATCCTTATGTAATGGGTGCCACAGTGTGATAATTGATCTTTACTCTGCCCTTGCTCATGTCGCGATCAATTAGCAGCCAAAGGTGGAAGCTGCTGCTTAATTTCGGGGTAGGGGGAAGGAGGAAAGGTCTCATGAATTTATGGATTTTAATTATTAGAAGGTGCTTAGGACTGGTATAAATTTCCACCATCCTGGTATCATTTGGAACTGCTTTTGCTAAATTAAATATATATTGTTAAATGGGAAAAGTAAATAGAATAGAGGTATTAAGAAAAATTAGTGATATTTACAAAAAAAATGTAAAAGCTCCATTTGATTCAGCTTTAACTTTGAATAATTCTTAACTAAAATGTGTTTGAGTAGTCATTAAGTGAGTAAAATCTTAAAAATATTCTCAGTAAATTGTCAATGGCTGTCACAGCTATTTGTCTCATGCAAAATGAAGAATAAACAATAAAACTGATTTTAGTTATCTGGAGAAAATATAGTTTTAACATTTTATATTTACAAATAAGCCACAAAAAGTTTCAAACATAATTTTTTAATTTTAATTAAATTAATTAACATAATGCTAGGGAAGGAAGAAGAGCTCTATTGTGGAAAAAGGACAAAACTTACTTAACACAGATCATGCTATTTGCATTGTTACATCTAATACTTTATTAGGAAAATCCATATGTAAATAAAATGCTTACAAGTGTTGGTTAAATATACAATTCATGTTATTCCTAGGAGCTGGTAGAACCATGGACTTGTCTTATCCATATTTTGTAATTTAATATACTTTTCCCCCTACTGGGTGGTAAAATTTTATTTGTTTCCTTTCCTACATTCCTTTCCTATTCTTTGTATTAGTGTCTGTTATAAAACATGTTGATTTCATTCTTTTCATAAATTACTAGATGTAACATTCTTAATTTTTGAACCATTAAACCTGAAGTTTTGAGGCACACTCATAAAACATAATTCTAAGAATAGGCATGGCTAAATTAGAGGCATTACAGGAAATTGCTGAAAATAATTGAAAACAATTATTTAAATAAGAACCTGAATTAATTTCAGATTAGTGCTGTTTTTACAAATCATTTTTACTAATTGACTATTTTCTTTTCTCACTAAGAATTCAAAACAAAACAGTTTGTCCCTAAAGAATGTATTAATGTCTTACCATACTGACCATCCTATTTTATAGTCCAAAAGGATACTTTCTATTGCCATAAAAAATAAAGATCATTTTTACCTCAAATAATACATTTTAGAAAGTGAACTAAATTTATGGAAATCTATAAATTGATCCCAAATTTCAAAGTCAGTTTTTCAGTGCCAACAAGAAAAGAAAATGTGAAGATGAAATATCTGTTCTCCAATACCTGGATACATTTGCAAGGATTTTCAGAACTGTTATGTAACATGAATGTCGGTGTACTCTGATATGAATTCCCAGGTCATCATATTCCTGAACATCACTGATGGCTAATCTCTTTCTTCTAGCTTCCCGAGAAATACCAAAAATGTCAGAAGCATTTCCAATAGAGTATCTTAATAGAAAATTTCCCCTATTTCTTCTCTTCCTGGGCATCTCTCAGACTCCTGCATTTCCCCATGGTGTATTATTTTATTACAACTGAAACACAATGACCAACTGTTGGCTGTCTTCAGGTATAAAGGAAGAGTCAGCTTCTTGAAAAAACTTGAATTTTAGATATTTTGAATTAATATCTCTGGGGCAAAAGATACACTTCCAATATATATTATTCCACTTTACTGTAATACTATCATGTAAATTCATAAATAATGGACTGTTTATGGCTTTTTGATTTATACATGGTTTGGTGAGGGCTTTTTGGGGGGATACTGCAACAGATTATTGAAAATAAAAAAATGTTTAACAATAAAGTGTCTTTTTGGTTATAGATTGTTTTTACATTGATCTGTCAAACTGTTATGGCTTACAGTTTTCAATTGATCAATAGATACTCAATCACTATGCAGGTCCTATGTGATTAAAGAGACACAAAAGAAAGAAAGAAACATAGGGTGCCTGATCACTGGTAACTTGCCTTCTCCATCAGGAGATGGGACATCTAACATCTCCATCTAACACAGATGGGACAGTAACAGAACGATAATTTGCAAGGGGCAGGTACTGTATTCTGATAGAAAAGGCTATACACAAGAGGGAAATCTGACTGAGTCTTTGTGAATAAATTACATTTCCGTAGGTGGACAGGAAATAGGGAAGCATTCCTTGTGGGAGAGAGAAGGAATATGGAGTCAAAGAGGAAGTGCTTCAAGGCAGATTAAGCAGTAGGACAAACGGGTTATCCTGAGTACGTCTCTATAAGTGGAACTGAACACTGTGGAGGAAAAACATTGATATATATAATATGTTGGAGAAAATTATGTTTCCTAGAATGTCTTTAGGAGAGAATGCATACTGTATGTTCTGAGAAGAATACTTTGATAAGACCTGGTTAGTATGCGTAATGATTACACTGGGTTCTGTGGAGGATAGATTTGGTAAGCAGCAGGTGTTGTTTGGGCAGGGGTTATTATAAATTTGAGGCAGCATTAAGTTGTGAGAACAGTAGAGGAGAATCTTTTTCCTACCCTCTGTCAAATTGCACTCTTTGTCTATTCTAAATGGAGCTCAGAATCAATTATTTTAAAAGATCACTATATTGTTATGCGATATCTCTGTCCATGTTTTGCCCTGGATGCTATTCTGGATGGAAGTGGAAGGCTATTACTGTAAAAGACCAAGCCTAGTAAGGGAGAAGGAGTATAGACCATAGAGGAACTTAAAAGCCAGGCAGAATGAGTTGTTGGGACCTGATGTGTTAAGCCATGAGGGTAGGCACTTGAGGACAGTAGAGCAGTGATGTGACAAAGAACCTGGACAGAGTGAGTGTGGAGTCAGAGTAGCTACCATGAGACTGGATGTAACCTATATAAGTAATTTAGGTGTAAGGTGAGAAATAGTGTGATATGACGATGACCATCAGAATCAAGTGGAACAGATGCATGCAATAATTTTTAAATGAAAAAATAATGGGCCTTAGAAACAACTTGCATATACATAGTGAAGAATCGAAGAGGGTGTTCCAGGTTTTTGGTTAAAAAGATTCATAGGAATGAATGGTTGGAAAAGAGACACTTTGGTGAGAAGATAAATTTAGACTTTGAATAGATGGAATTTAAGATTGAGAAGGGATATCTGTGTGCTACCTTTTGTCTAATGTCAGTTAACTTGTTGTAATAATTCCACAGTTTAGAAATTATGGAATTTAAGCAAAGAATGACATTTGACAGGGTGAAAAAAATGGTTGTAGATCATTCCAGGATAAAATATTGAGTGATAGCTTTGTACAAATATTGTCTTTATAATTTTTATCTTGATAACTGAGAAACTACAGTATTACAGAAAGAGTTAAAATCATGCCATGTATGGACTTATTACTGAAATAATCACTACCGATTACGTTTCTGGCAAGGTTTTTCTTTGGTACACTGAGATTTTACTTTGGCATTGGAGGCCTCAGGGCACTAGTTTTCTTGGATTATATTTTTGGGACATAAGAGTCAACATGGTTCCGTTTCAGGAAAGTAGCTAGCTTTGTCGAACTTATTTCTTAAATCGCAGCAAAAGTCATACCAGGTGATCATTTTAAAGAGAACAACCAATTTGTATAATTTTAATCGATAATGAAGAATAAGCCTTTCAGTATTTAACAGGGAAGCGAAGCATAACATTTGTAGCAAATTCATTTGTCAGTGAATCACCAAAAAAATAACAACCACAAACCTTTAAAAACTATTTGGGGTAGGGGCGCCTGGGTGGCTCAGTCGGCTGAGCAACTGACTCTTGATTTTGGCTCAGGTCATGATCTCAGGGTCCTGGGATCAAGCTGCCCATCAGGTTCTGTTTTCAGCATGGAGTTGGCTTGGGATTCTCTCCCTCTCCTTCTGCCCTTCCCCACCTCCAGCTCATGCATGCATGTGTGTGTATGTACCTGCTCGCTCTCTCTAAAAAAAAATAAATAAATAAAAACTATATGTGGTAATTTGATCTATTTGTTATTTTCTATTTTTAGGTCTTTCTTTCCAATGATGAAAGCAGTTATTTGCTCTTTATCATAAGTCAAATGATGAGATTCAGGATATACTACCTCAAAATATGGTACTTTGGCATATTGAATACGAAAGAGTTTGAGAAAATGCAGAAGCAGGAGGTCACTCTACTCTGAACTTCCCCCTGTCCTTCTACCTTCGACAGGTCATAAAATCCTCCTGTGAGGAGTGCCCTTCTTCCACCCAGAGGACAGGGGTATCCTTATTCCCAAAGGCAAGGAGATGCTGAGAAGGATCCTAACAGAGAGGCTTTACTGTTTCCCCCCAATTTATAGTCTTACGTCATATTCCTTAACCTATCATATTTCTACACAGCTGCCCACTCATCATCACATCTAGAATAAATAGACTCAGTTCTAACTGTTGCTTTGGGTCCTCATTTCCTGTCTCCTGTCTCACATAAAAGTAATATTAAATATTAAATAAATTTTCATGCTTTCTTTTGTTAATCTGTCAGTTTAATTTTCAGACCCAGCCAGGGAACCTAAAAGGGTCAAGAGAAAGTGAAGCTCCTCTTAACTCAATTCTATTTGCCACGCCCTGCCACACCCCAGGAGCTAATGATACTGTTCTGAGTTAGTCTTCCCACATTTTGACTGAAGCTCATATGCACTTTCACAAACAAATATGTAAATATATCTGTTCCCTTCTTTTATGTTTAATGCAATTATACTGCAACTTTTTTTCATTTAAACCCAAATATATTTATTTATCAATATGTGTAGATCTAAGTAATCTTTTTAAATAGCAAAGGAAACCAAAATATGTCACCCTCAAATAAGCCACTTTGGCATATTTATCAATTTTGAATTAAAGGCATTTAGATAGGAGCAGGTACATGAAGGACACTTTGACTCTTTTTTTCTTCCTGAAAGCAGAAGCTAACACTCCCATGTGAAAAGTGCCCTGACTGTACCAGGAGGAAGGCATTCTTATCACTAGAGATGAGGGTTGTGGGACTGGGAAATCAGTACAAACAAACTTTGTTAAACTGACTCTGATCTTCCTTCCTGAAGAAGTTAATTCTTCACCATTTACTACTGCTAGCCCCTAACCTCTTTGTCTTGATTATTCACACAATTATTGTTTCTTTCTTTTTTTTTTAAGATTTTATTTATCAGAGAGAGAGAGAGAGAGAGCACAAGCAGGGGGAAGGGCAGAGGGAGAGGGAGAAGCAGACTACCCTCTGAGCAGGGAGCCCCATGCGGGGCTTA
The DNA here is from genome assembly GCF_037043125.1 of Eumetopias jubatus. NCBI lineage: Eukaryota > Metazoa > Chordata > Mammalia > Carnivora > Otariidae > Eumetopias > Eumetopias jubatus. The sequence continues at coordinate 48,159,514 of NW_028274820.1, read as the reverse complement.
ATCCCAGGACCCTGGGACCATGACCTGAGCCAAAGTCAGACACTCAACTGACTGAGCCACCCAGGTGCCCCATTTATTGTTTCTTTGTCTAAAAGGAATGAAAGCTTCCTACTCTGGTCACTTCTTTGGATCTTAATTCTCTTGTGAAAGCTCCCATGTACATGTAAAAAATGAATAAAAATCTGTGTGCTTTTCTTCTCTTACTATGTCTTATGTCAGTTTAATTCTCTGGCCCAGAGACCCAAAGACAGTAGAGAATCTTTTCTCTCCTGCAATAGCTTTCTGATATTCTATAGAATAAAAGTACCAGAATGAGGTCAGCTGTTTATTGTTTGATGACTGTCCTATTTGTGTCTCTGTTATTTCAAAATGGTAAGGAAAATGGAATAAATAATATACCACAAATACATGATATTACTAAAAATAAAAGTAAAAATCACTTATAAATTGGCACATTTATATCTGTGTGGAAAATTCTTGAAAGGAGATGTGTTTGTTAAAAGTGGGTATCTTTATAGCTTAGCAGACTTTCAAAAAGTTGTGGAAATTTATAATCTTACCCCCAGACTACAAGTGCCTATTTCTACAGGTAGCCCATAGTGTTTCCCTTCTGTTACTGTGAATTTGATGTGTGTTACGTGGTACGTCATTGCCTTGACAACTAGCTACAGTAAGAATCCTTCCATGTTGATTGGTCATTTACCATCCCTCCTTTGTGCAATGACTGGTCATAGCTTGTGTTTATTTTTCTGTTGGGTAATTTGTCTTTTCCTCATCTTATTATGAATATTTATTTTTTTTGTTTTCCTATGTTTTACAGAACAATTTTCTTCCAGTCTCTCTTGTCTTTTGCTTTAATAATCGTCTTTTTAAATATAATTTTTTTTCCTAAAGATTTTATTTATTCATTTGAGACACAGAGATACACAGAGAGAAAGCATGAGCAGGGAGAGAGGCAGAGGGAGAAGCAGGCTCCTCACTGAGCCAGGAACCCGATGCGGTGCTCGATCCCATGACCCCAGGATCATGACCTGAGCCGAAGGCAGACACTTAACCATCTGAGCCACCCAGGCACCCCTTAAATATAATTTTTTAAAAAGAGTTGTCAAATATATAATTTTTTCTCTTTTGGGTTTGAGTTTGAGGCCTGGTAAAAGTTTACCATCACCTAAAGGTCACAGAAATATTTTCTAAAATTTTCTTTATTTTTCAATTAACTTTTTTCCCCAGCACTTATAACTTCATTTTGTCTACACTGTGTTAGTATATATTGTGAGGAAGTGATCTGTATGGTTTATTTTGGGGTGGATAGCTATGGTGCATGAACCAATTAGCACGTTAAAGATCTTTTCCTTATTCAAATAAAATGCCACATTTATAATGTATTTATCTCCCAAATATACTTAAATCTAGACTTATTTTTAGACTCTTGAATTTGTTTACTAACTGAGCTATTTTTTCTTGGGTCAGTTTCCTAGAGCTTTGAGTAAAGAATTACAATAAACTTTATCTTACTGTAGAGTTAATCTATCGTTTTTTTTTTTTCAAAACTTTTAAAGCAAGTTTACAGATACACTTATGTATAAGAATCTTAAAATCAACTTTAACAATCCTCCCTCCCCACCAAATCCTGTAAATTTTGATTGGAAGTGCATTAAGCTTATGTAATAATTAGAAAAGAACATATTTTAATTACTTTAAGTGGTCCCACCAAAGTCACTTGTGTATCATATTTTATAAGTTTCTCTATGCATTGTACCTAGCTTATGAAATTCAGTCTTAAAAATTTCCGGTTTTGATCTTGAGATGCAAAATCATTAATAGCCACAGATTAATAGGATTAGGAATAACACTCTACATCAAGGTGACTTTACTATTTGATTATCTGCATTAACAGAACATTAATATTCCAGGAAATTTTTGTCCAGGATAATAACATTGGACATAATTGCCATGTTTGTTTCAGGAATTAAAAAAAAAAAAACTTTCATTTACTCAAAGAAAAGACTGCCGAACTTGTTCTTACTAGGATAAACAGCCCCCTTCTCAGAAAAATTCGTTTGGTTATTTGAGCTTTCCTCTTTCATACAGGCTTCAAAATCCTCATTTTGCTATATTCATCTGTCCTAAACCATTCTATTATCAATTTGTTCAATCTCAGTCAGGACTTCCGCCCTGCATCCACCTTAAATCAAAATCCTAAAACTTTACAAATACCCCTCTTTGATTTTCTCCTGTCAAGATTCTACTAAGAGTCTATGGAGGTGGTGTTTTCCCTTAATGCAAAACAATTAATTTGGCTTTACTTGATAAACAGATTATTTTGATGGTCCCTTTAGGGAGTTGGTAGTCAGCAGTTACTATAATTTTCCTCCCTTTTTCTATTTTTAACTGCCCAGTAAAATTATAAAGAAAAACTATTGAGTCTTGCAAATTTATTCAGCTCCATTGTAAATTTCTTCTACTAAGTATAAAATTTTTCAGGAGAAGCTTTTGGATTTTCTTTTTCAAAACCAATTATATAATCGAAAAGTAAAAATGTTGATTTCTCTCAATTTCATATATCTATGCTACTTTAAAAAAAAACCTGTTTCCCCTTCTTTTCTTTTCTTCTTTTTTTCTTTTTTCTTTTTTTCCCCCCCTTATTTTATTAAAAGCAAGTTGAATAAGGGCACCTGGGAGCCTGGGTGGCTCCGTCCATTACACATCTGCCTTCGGCTCAGGTCCGGATTTCAGGGTCCTGGGATCGAGTTCCGCATCGGGCTCCCTGCTTGGAGAGAGGAGTCTGCTTCTCCCTCTCCCTCAGTCCTTCTCCCATCCTCATGCTTACACTCTCTCTCTCTCTCAAATACATAAATAAAATCTTCTAAATAAAAAAGCAAGTTGAATAAATGTGATAGTGGTCATCTTTATGTATTTCTGATTTTCTTTGGACTGTTTATCATTTCATAGTTTAATAAATACTTGATATTGAATTTTATAAGTATTTTCTGTATCTTAGTGTTTTTTCCCCCCTAGGCCTTTTTTTTCTTAGAAATTTTGTTAGAAATGGTTGATGAATTTTAGCAAATGTGTTTTGACATTATTAGTATAATTTTATGGGTTTTCTTCTTTTTTCTAATGATATTAAATATTTTCTAATGTTGAATAATTTTTGCTTTAGTAAAACTATAATGCAGTGATGTGCGTGTGTGTGTGATTTACTTTTTAAAGATTTTAAATAGTTACATGTTGACATTTTTGAAATTGCCAATATTTGACTACCTTTGACCTAAAAATGACAATTTTATTGGTTTAACCTAAATAGCATGTGCAGTAACCATTAGTTATGATTAGTCTCTTTTCCTGCCTTTGTCCTTGAATTGCCCTCTATCACATATTGATATAGCTACTCTACTTTCTTTTTGTTTGTAATTCCGTGATTTGCTCATTCCTTTTTTTGTAACTTGTCTTTGATACTTTGTTTTATATGCATTATTTGGAAATGGCATGTCTCTGGATTTCCTTATTTTATTTGATCTGATAGTTATTTGCCTTTGAATAAATAAATTCAACCTTTCATATTTATTGTGACTAATGATATTTTAAAACATTTTACCACATTTTATGTTAATTATTAAATATATTTTGTTTCCTTCCCCCCCCTTCCAACCTGTTTTTCCTCTCCTGACTTAAGTTTCCTTCTGATTCTTTTCTGCTTCCTAGTTTAAATTGGAAACACTATTGCATTTCTTGTTCTGTTACTGCTTACATTCCCATTGTAACCATCTTTGTAGACATATAGCTACCATCAGAGCAATGTTAAATAATGACTAAAACTGTATGAGACACTTCACATGACTAATTTCCCCAAATCTCTACTGAGGAAGGTGTTTGGAATGCATTTACTTCCCTTAATCCTGGGTTTAAGTAGTTTGAAATTTTTATTTTTGAACTATAGTAGTATCGATGTTTTGAGAATCATTACTCAATTTTTTTTTTAAATTTTTTATTGTTATGTTAATCACCATATATTACATCATTAGTTTTTGGTGCAGTGTTCCATGATTCATTGTTTGTTCATAACACCCAGTGCTCCATGCAGAATGTGCCCTCTTTAATACCCATCACCAGGCTAACCCATCCCCCCACCCCCCTCCCCTCTAGAACTCTCAGTTTGTTTTTCAGAGTCCATCATCTCTCATGGTTCGTCTCCCCCTCTGACTTACTCCCCTTACTCAATTTTTTAATTACAATTCCTAGTCACAGAAGTTCAGGTATATGCATATATACGTATGTTAAAAAAATCATTGTTGGGCGCCTGGGTGGCTCAGTTGGTTAAGCGACTGCCTTCGGCTCAGGTCATGATCCTGGAGTCCCGGGATCGAGTCCCACATCGGGCTCCCTGCTCTGCAGAGAGTCTGCTTCTCCTTCTCACCCTCCTCCCTCTCATGCTCTCTGTCTCTCATTCTCTCTCTCAAATAAATAAATAAAATCTTAAAAAAAAAATCATTGTTCACCACTCATTGAATTTTGTTTTCCCTTATTTTATGAATTGTGTTCTCATCAAATTGTCTTTTGGTAGGAGCATGCTTGGTATTTTCCTCAAAGAGGATATAGATGATTATAGAAGATATACCCATTATTTGCTGCATGTCAGAAAACGTCTTTCTTCCGCTTTCATGAGGTACTGGAGGGTGAAAGGAACTGCTGTAAATAGGCTTTTGCAATGATGAGGTGTAGGGGGAGGGGAAGTGTTCTATAGTTTTATGATTAGGTGTCATTCTTTTTGTGAGCTGGTCTTCTTTAGCTGTGGACTTCAGTGTTTTTCTGTTTTGTTTTGTTTTGTTTTTTCCTCCTCTCCTTAGGTGGGATAGAATGTCAAGAGTGGGTTGGAGTTGGGTATTTCCCTTCTCCCACCTGGAAGTCCAAAGGGGGCTGGCGTTGGATATTACCTTCTCCTGGGTCATTTAGGGTCCAATTATACCCCAGCAGGTTAGGCTCTGGTTAACTATTCTTTCCTGACTGCTGACCTTGTTAAGAACAGCGTGTTCTGGCCTATTTCAAAGTAGTTTCTTATCTCCCCTCCTCCCACCCCGGACGCTGGCGGAAGGTTTTCTTCGCTCTTCAGTGTTGGGACATGTTCAAGTTTCTGGAGGTAAATTTCACAATATTTGGGGTCCCCCATGACTGGGTCCGCGTGGAATTTTTAACTCTTATTTGTCCACATTGAGCCTCCAGCATTTCATCACTTACAGTTCGGGATTTTCTTCCCTGGCGCTGGTTCCCGGGGTGATTTCTATTCATGAGTCCCAGGCCCATAAGCAAGGGGCTCCCGGTGTATTTCCCTGTCTATCCAAACTGGGCGGGGGGGGGGGCAGTACTTTGCCTTGTGATCTCACATCTATAAGAAATCCAAGAAGAGCTCTTGATTCTTCTAGTCTGTTCAGCTTTTTACGTGTTAGGACAGAGTGGCATCTTCCAAGCTCCTTATTTGTGGAACAGAAAATTAGATGTCCTTTTGCTTTCATTTAAGAATTATATCTTTGCTAAGAGTAGTATTTTGAAATCACAGTTCTTTCCTCATAATAGATTATAAAGTTGAAGTTTAGAAGTCTGTTTGTAATCTGCCTTTTTTGTTTTACTCTATTTTTTTCTGAAAGCTTGTAAAATTTTGTCTTTACCTTTAGAATTCAGTTATTTTATCATTTATATCTAGATGATTTTTTTTTTTTATTGTAAGTGGGATTTGGTGATTTTTCTTCCAAATTGCCATTTGAATTGTTAGCTAACCTGAGGTCTTGTATATCCTCCTTGGATTAAATAACATTTTAAGCATATTGAAATACAGAAAAAATTCATCAAATTAACATCTATGAATTCACTACTGAAATCATATTTTGCTTTATTTTCTTTTCCTTTTTTTGGTTTGTTTTATAAATAAAACACTAGATTCAGTAGTGAATCTCTGAATTCACTGTCTTCTGCTCATGTTTTCTTCTCTCCTTTTTCAGAAGTAATCAATCCTCAATTTGTTATTCCTATGCAGATTTAAAAATCTCTATTTGTATAAATTTAGTATTTTATGGTTTATAAAATTTATGTATATAGTATAATGTATAATCCATGTACTTGTAACTTTTTCTCATGTAATATTAGGTTTTTGGATTGATTCATGTGTTTATTTAAATCATTGTAATTTGGTATTTACATGAAAAAACAATTTCAAAAGAGTTCTCATTTTTTCTTTAATTCTGAAATGCATATTTCTGTATATGTCTCCTTGTATACATATACAAGAGTTTTCCTTGGTTGCTTCTGTATTGCTTTTTCATACTCCTTGACACTATTTTCTATTGGGTAATTTAATATTTTCTTTTTGATTTGCAAATGTTTTTTATATATTTTAGATACTAGGCTTGTGTTACATGGGATGTAAATATAGTCTTTCACTGAATATCTTTATGGTGTCTATATTGATGGTTTGTAATTTTTCTTTGCTCATAGGTATCAGTAACTTGAGTACAGCACAGAGAGATCTTGGAACCTCTCATCCTGTGACGATCCTGGAGAACCATCTGCAGGTGCGTCAGGTAGAAACAACTGTGAGTAATCTGTTGGGGAAGAGGGAGAAAGTCTTATCAATTCAGACCTCTTTAGAACCAAGCAGGAGTAAAATTACCCCTTTTGACTAATAGACCATAAATGATTCCATTTAAGAGTGTATCTTCTAGATTTACTTTTATTAACTAAAAGGGCCACTCCCAGAAGAATGCTAAGAGCAGAAACCCCCTTCCCTACCCCCAAAACAGAATCTACCAGTATCTGCTACCAAACTTCTCTGTAGCCTTAACCCTAAGCTCTGTTGGTCCATTGATTCTCTCCTGGGCATTATCAACAATGAAATATGTAACTTGGTTTTCCTTGGGAGTTTTTACCATCAAAGTTAATTATTTAAGCCTCTTTAACAAGGAGCTGAGAGGGAGGACAAAGGGCCAGGAATGTAAGCTCAAGCAGCCATTTTCCCAGAATCTTCTTTCCATTGCAGATACTGATTTTAACTTCTTAAGAAATAAATATGTATTAAAGATACTTAGAAATATATTATCTCATTATCTTCAAGCTCATTATCTGCTTTCCTCTGACTTCCTAGCTTTTCCAATTTGCAATAATGAGATGGAAATTAATCCCAAACTAGCCATCTTTGTTTCTTCTTCTCCCCACCCCCCCAACCATTAAAAAGTTAGAATTTTAATAAGATAGCCACACTTGTCACCTTAATGCTTATGATTCACCTGTGGATTCCTGTTACCTATAGTGATACTTAATCCCCTTGCCATGCAGATTAAAAATGATGAACTCTAAAGAGATGCTTCTTAAAGAACGAGAGTAGGAGTACTTAGACTATTTCATTGCCTCTCCAGATTCCTGATAGGAATCCCTAGAATTCTTAAAAAAAAAAATAGAGTTTTGTATACAGCACCAGAAACTCTGATTTTTTTTTTAATAAGGGTAAGAAACTTAAAATTTTTTAAAAGAACATCCCAAGAATTTTAATAAAGGCGTCCTGTAAAGTTTGAGAATCACTGGTTTAGGGAGGAACATTGAGCTTTACTTGAGTTCAAAAGGATATCCTAAAAGTAAAATAAACATCTGGGTGATGAAAAAAATTAGGCCATGTATTTGTTGTTCACTTTGTACATAGGCACTCTTAAATTTAGGAATCAATGCATGTATGTATAGAATACATTCTGGAGAATAAAAGTATAAAAACTTGGATTAGTATAAAAAATATGTATATTTATTTCTCCTATAGGATCTTCATGTCCCCTTGGTTCCCTTGTGCATATAGTCTGCATTGTTTGATCTTGTACTTATTAGTTGTCTCTGAATTTTTGAAGTGCTCAGAGATGCAGGCAGAAGGGAGATCATGCAGGGATCTATTTCTCAAGTCTGTTATTCCCCACTCAGATTGAAAACATTGATTCTTTCTGCAAAACCCTACCTTCTTAAAAATTTAAGGAGGAAAGGGGGATCCCTGGCCATAGAGGTTTGGCAGACAATATAGATATTCTTTTCTCCTATAAATTCATGATGCCTGTTATAGCATATTCAAGGCCCTGATGTTTTAGAGTAGAGTATATGATCCTGGGTGTTGATGTTGATAATGAATAGCATAGTATGTTTCTAACCTATTGATTTAATTTAAAAAATGAATTTTTAGAAGACGTTTTTATTTAATGAAATTTACAATTTACTAAAGTGAGTTTTGGTGATAGTAAGAAGAATGTAAACTCGCTAGGCTCAGATTTTGCCTTATTTTTCTTTGTCCCCTCAGTGTTCAGCTCAGTATTTAGTACAAAGTAATCAGATAAAAACTTTTTTCCCCCAATAATCATTTGTTCAGTGAATGAATTCATTTGTGTGGTGGATGTACCATTACATTGTAAAGGTGGTAGAATACATTGGTGACAGAAACAAAGCATCATTTAACTCTGACATGGAATTGTCCAGCATTTTCTTGAACACTTTTGTGGATGGGCATTCTGTTAATTGTAAATGTCTTTTTTGACTAAGGACCGTGATCATCATATTATGATACAGTGAAAAATACATGCAAAAAATGAACTATGATTATTTACCAGTGGGATTGTTTACCACTGGGCAACCATTGACAATCTAGTGTCCAAGTCTGAAATCTTGCAAATACCAAAGAGCAGGATAATTCTGAACTAGAATTGATGTATGAGCATGACATCACCCCCTGGTCAAGTTCTCAAATGGGTTAATAAACAATCACTTCGTGAATCCTTACAAAAGAATGCAGTGATCATAGAATAAATTTTTTAGGAAGTAATGCCAGACCAGAGTCCTTTCCTTTTTAGGTAATGTTTGTTGGATTAGAAAATCTGGGGAATACTCTAATACAGACATATTATTGTCTGATTGTGGAATGAAAAGGCATATGACAGTTTCTTATCTTTATGTTTAAAGACAAGATGAAAGTAGGATTACGGGAAGATGGTGACTTGTTAATACTTTGGTGGAGATCTATGAATTGAGAGAGCATTGGAATACTAAGTTTCTAAAATCTTTTCCATTTCTAATGACCTCATGGCACTTTACTATTTCTACAGTTAAATCTTAAACAAGATCCTCCATCTCTGCCTCCTTTTCCACCTCCCCTTCATTCCCTTGTTCTTCTTCAAATTCTCAAGCTTCCATGCCGTCCTGCATGGAATTACTTCTTTTCAGATCTCCATTGGCTCACATTGGTTAACTATGGAATAGGAAGCCTAAGATTCCCTCTTTGGTACATGGGAAATTAGAGCCTTTCAAAGGCATTCTAAGATAAGTTCTGTAGTTTTAAAAAAAAGTTTAACAGGTGCATTCAATTGCTGTTAAATTAGCCAAAACAAAAAAACCCACATTTTTTGGGTTCATCATGATAGTTAACCATTAAATTATTTGAGCTAAAGTAAATACATAAAAATATATCAGCATATCAATTTTCACAAATATATTTGCCCGCACAATTCTTGCCCTCTATAAGGAGAGTTAATTACACATAAGTGATTTATAGTTCAAGAAAGCCTAATTTACCAGAAAGTTGGAGATTGCCCGTTTGGGAGTTCTATTCTTACACTACTAATGCATCTGAATTTCCATTTTTAATCTTTCTCTTTTGTGTATAAACTTTCAAAAATATTTTAACTTTGTGTTGCATGAAAGATACTTCGTATTATCTTTTTATTCAAGAATAATTAAAATACAAGTGTACAGGGGCAGGGCCCCCTGGGGAAGCCTTTCCGGGTGGTGGGGGGAGGGTGAGACTTTGTTCTTTCCAAGAATAAACTTGAACTCCTAAAAAAAAAAAAAAAAAAAATTCCAAGTGTACATTAGTGTTATGTTAGTTTCAGATATACATTATAATGGTTTAATAATCTATACATATATCAGTGCTCATCAAGATTATTGTACTCTTAATCCCCTTTATTTTCCCCATCCCCCAACCCAACTCCCCTCTGGCAACCGCCAGTTTTCTAAATTTAAGAGTCTCTTTGTCTCTTTCTTGTTTGTTCATTTGTTTCTTAAATTCCACATATAAGTGAAATCATATGGGATTTGTCTCTCTCTGACTGGCTTATTTCACTTAGTGAAATACCTTCTGGGTCCATCTATGTTACTGAAAATGCTGAGATTTCATTCTTTTTTATGACTCAGTAGTATTTCATTGTGTGTATCTGTGTGTGCAGATCACATCGTTATTCATTCATCTATCAATGGATACTTGGGCTGCTTCCATTTCTTGGCTATTGTAAATAATGCTGCAATAAAAATAGGGCTGCATGTATCTCTCTGAATTGGTGTTTTTGTTTTCTTTGGGTAAATACTCAGTAGTGGAATTACTTGATTGTATGGTAATTGCTTTTTCCTTTTTTTGTCTTTTTGTTTTTTTGTTTTGAGGAACCTCTATACTCTTTTCCACAGTGAGTGTACCAGTTTACATTCCCACCAACAGAGCAAAGAGCTCCTTTTCTGCACATCCCTGTGAACATTTGATGTTTCTTGTGTTCTTGGTTTTAGCCATTCTGACAGGTGTAAAGTACAATCTCATTGTGATTTTAATTTGTGTTTCCCTGATGCTTAGTAATGTTGAGCAAATTTTATGTGTCTGTTGTCCATCTGTATGTCTTCTTGAAAAAAAAAATGGTTATTCATGTCCTGCCCACTTTTTAATTGGATTGTTTGTGGGGTTTTTGTTTTTTGTTTCTTTGGCTTTAAGTTATGTAAGTCCTTTATATATCCTGGATATTAACCCCTTACTGGATATATCATTTGCAAATATCTTCTCCCATTCAGCAGGTTGCCTTTTTTATTTAGTTGATGGTTTCCTTTGCTATGCAAAATTTTTTATTTTAGTGTAGTCTTTCTTTTAAGAAAGATACTTTATCATTTTGAAAAGATAGCTAACAATCACTAGAACTAAAATTAAAATGGATGTTGAAATCATTCTTCCATATCTTGTCACTACTCCATGATCATTTGACCTTGACCTGTGGACAGAGTTAAGTAGCTTCCCTTGTAGTTATGTAGACTTGTTTGTTCCCACCACAGTCCTGCTAACCTTTCCTTTGTCCCCAGTAATTCTGCCATATCCTGAGGCAGCATAACACACTGGTTAGCACTCACACTAGAGCCCAACAGATCTGAAGTCATGCCTCATCTATGCCACTTGATATTTGTTTGATTTGAGGCAAATAATTCTTCAGTTTTTTCATCTGTAAATACCTCACACATCACCCAGAGCCTATTACTCTGCTGACGCTTTAGGACTAAATTTCTCATGCCCCAGATGCTAGGATGTTGGAGCTGATGACTCAGAGATGAAAACACTTCTGGAGCTTGCCCTCTGCCCTCACCCAAGGCTTCAACACTCCTAGAACAGCCCACATCCAGTGTCTGGTCACTGAGGGTATAAACCTCTAACCTCTTTGCCCAGTTCGTGTAACTCTACAGGGCTATCTGTGTTCCAGAGCCCCCTAAGGGGGGAATGGTGAAACTTATGTTGCGGGAATCTCACTTCTTTTCCTACCCTTCAGATGTCAGTCCTGAGGTGCGTTACCCAATAAACTTCCGGCATTCTAATCTCTATCTTAGTCTACTTCCCAGGGAAACTGAATCAATGACAGTACCTCCCTCAGAGGTGTAGTTGTGAGGTTTAAATGAATAATTTCTTAATAAATGCTAGCTATTACTAGTGTAGGCAATCTACTACAATGATGCCTTATCTTGGGGCTAAATTTTCTTTCTATTGGGGTAGATAAAAGCAGATACTCAATATTAAAGGCTATGTATATGGAGTATAAGTCTTAAAAGACTTTTTTTTTAAGGGGAAGGGGAATGGATTTTTTTTTTTTTTTTTTTGCTTATATTAATAAACACAGTGCCTTGCAAGACTTAGTGCTTTGTAAAAATGCAACATCAGTCCTGCTATTGTATAACTCTAGGCTGGTTCCTCTTTCAAAGGGAAACATGCCTACAGTAGGACCTACATGTAGGTGACAGTGATCAGTAAATACTGAATTAAAAAAAAGAAAGCAAAGAACAGATGTTAACACCTTTCTCAGCCTATAGAACTAAGAGGCCATTGATTTTCAAATTCTCAGGATGTTTTAGGAGGCAAAAACCCCAACTCAGGTGGATAGAGAAAGGAGTTTGGATTCATTCTCGGTCATTCCCACTCACATGAACTTGAAGAAATGACCTTCTCTGGGTCTTGGCTTAATAATTATAATGCAGTTGGACAAGATTAGTGATTTTCACATTTTCATAAAAAATTTTCAGGTGAGCCCTTTTTATAAAATAAAAACTTACCTGAACTGAAAGCCCAATATTTGATACATATGTGGTCCCCTAGAAGCAGAGAAAACTGTTGGCCTTTTTTAAAGACAGCCTTCAAAGCTTTTCCTGTAAACCAAGACACCCAAAAACCAGTTTTTAAGTCACTGAAATTAAAATGTACATACAGCACATTCAGTTACAGAATTTGATCATCTGTCAACTCGGGCAGCAATTCTCAACCATGGGCTTATGATCTTCTGCTGTACTGGGTCAGCTGGGTTACTGCTCATACTCATCAGTAAAAAACTTTGCTGTTGAATCAGCTTCATAATCTCAGTTGGATTAATGCAATGTATCTGTTCTCACTTAGTGCTTTCCAGCTATCTAAAACTCCATGGCTTATATACACACCTGTTAGTTCTCATAATTCTGTAGGTCAGCTAGGCAGTTAATCTGGTCTGGAGAAACAGGGCTGATTTCTGCAGTGAATTGGGTACAAAGGTCAAAAACAGGGTCATCTATAAAGAGGACAAGACAAGAGAACAGCCATTAACATCAGCATTCCTTGCAAGTTACTGGTAGACAACTGTTAGCCCTCTGTCCTAATGTTGGGACTCAGGCCTTCCCTAGCAGTCCATCTCCTTTTGTTGGTACTTTTTTTTTTTTTTTTAACTTCTGCTCTTCTCCATACCCTATTTGCTTCTCTTTTCATTATATTTGATGGACTTTGGCCAGAGAAATGACCTAGCCCTCCACTAGGAAATTATGAACTGCATTGTTGAGTTTAATCATTGGACTTTATTTTAAGAGGTATGAATTAACTCAGAAAGACTGACATTTTTAAGTCAAAGTACAAATCAGATTGGATCTCCTTGATTATGAAATCTAATTCTGGAGGTAGATAGGATTATCATTTTAAGTAAGTTCTGGCAGATATTACAATATAATTATTTTTGAGATAGGGTTGTCCTAAAACACTATCAGTTTAAGGCATAAAATCTATTGGTTTGATATATTTATTGCAATATGATGACCACTGTAGCATTAGCTAACACCTCTATTATGTCACATATTCTCATTTCTTGTTGTGACAAGAATAATTAAGATCTAGTCTCTTAGCATCTTTGAAGTTTTTAAAACTATTGACTATAATCATCTGTGTTATACATTATTTCTCCTGAACATATTTGTCTATTATTTGCAAATTTGTACCCTTAAACGACATCTTAGAAATTCCTGCATCCTCCAGCTTCTGGTAACCACTATTCTACACTGTTTCTAGGAGTCTGACCTTTTTAGACTCCACATAAAAGTGTTAACTTCACAGTATTGGTCTTTCTCTAATTTATCTCACTTAGTATAATACCCTCAAGGCCCATCCCTGCTGTTATAAATGATGTTTGTGTATCTTCTTTAGAAAAAGTGTCAATTCCAATATGTTTACTTTTTAATTGGATTGTTACTGTTTTTTGTTTTTAGTTTTAGAGTTGTATGAATTCTTTATTTCTAATATTAACTGCTTATCTGGTATATGGTTTTCAAATACTTTATCCTGATGTGGGTTACATTTTCATTTTGTTGTTAGTTTCTTGTGTAGAAGCTTTTCAGTTTGATGTAGTCCTACTTACTGATTTGCTTTTGTTGCCTGTGCTTTTGATATCCTATATACGTATACATATATATATGATTTATTTATTTATGATATTATATATGTATAAATCATTGCCAAGACCATTGTTAAGAAATTTTCACTCTAGGTTTTCTCCTAGGACTTTTATGATTGCAGGTCTTATGTTTAAGTCTAATCCATCTCAAGTTAATTTTTGTGAGTGGTATAATTTAGGGGTTCAATTTCAATTATCTGCATGTGGTTATCCAGTTTTCCCAGCATGATTTATTAAAGAGACTCTCCTTTCCCTATAGTATAGTCTTGGCTCTCTTGTCAGATAATAGTTGACTGTATTTGCAGGGGTTTATTTCTGGACTCTGTATTCTGTTCCATTAGTCTATGTGTCTGTTTTAATGCTAAAACTATACTGTGTTAATTACTATAGCTTTGTAGTATAGTTTGAAGTTAGGAAAGGGGTAACACCTCTGGCTTTGTCCTTCTTTCCCAGGATTGTTTTAAATCTTTGGGGTGTGTTCCATACAAACTCAAAGAATATTTTTTTCTTTTTGTGAATCTCATGAATCTTCATAAGGATTGCATTGGATCTACAGATAGCTTTGCATACTATGCAAATTTTAATACTAATTCTAATTTATGAACACGGGACATCTTTCCATTTGTAATTTCTTCTTAGATAAGAGTTGTATGCACTGTACATGTTTCACATCCTTGATTAAATTTATTCCTAAGTATCTTCCTGATCTTGATACTACTATTAATGGAATAGCATTTTTTTTTTCTTTCAGATATTTTATTGTTGGTGTATAGAAACACAACTGAATTTTGTATGTTGAATTGCTACCCTGAAACTTTACTGAATTTGTTGATTAGTTCCAACAATTTTTTGTTTGGCTTTAGCGTTTTCTTTATATAAGATTATTTCATCTACAAATAATTACAGTTTTACTTCTTTTACAGTCTGGATGCCTTTTATTTCTTTTGCTTGCCTGATTGATCCAGCTAAGACTTGCAGATCTTTATTGAAAAAAGGGTGGTGAGAGTGGGCAATCTTGACTTGGTCCTGATGTTAGAGGAAAAGATTTCAATCTTACACTATTGAATATCTTATTAGCTGTGGATCTGGTGTATATGGCCTTTATTATATTGATCTGTGTTCATTCTATACCCAATTTGTTGAGGGTTGTTATGAAAGGGTATTGTATTTTGCCAAATGCTTTTTCTGCATCAACTGAGAGATTTATATGACTTTTACTTTTCATTCTTTGAATGTGGTGTATCACATGTATTAATTTGCATATGTCTAACTGTCCTTGTATTCCAGAAATAAATCCTAGTTGATGAAGGTGTGTAATCCTTTTAATGTGGTGTTGAATTAGGTTTGCTAGTATTTTGTTGAATTTTTTTTTTTTCTGTAATGATCAGGGATATTAGTCTGTAATTTTCTTGCTGTGCCTGTATTTTGCTTTGGTATCAGGGTAATGCTGGCCTTGAAAAATAGTTTGGGAGTCTTCTATCCTTTTTTTGGAAGAGTTGAGAAAGACTGGTGTTAATCCTTCCTTACAAGTTTGGTGAAATTTACCAGTGGAAAGCTCATCTGGTCCTGACCTTCTCTGTGTTGGTATGTTTTTATTACTGATTTAATCTCCTTACTCATTGGTTTGTTCAGATTTCCTAATGCTTCATGATTCAGTCTTGGTAGTTTGTATGTTTCTAGCATTTATCCATTTCTTCTACATTGTCCAATTTGTCAGCATATTCATAATAGTGTCTCCTGATTATTTATATTTCTGTGGTAACAGTTAAAATGTCTCCTTTCATTTCTGATTTTGAGTTTTCTTAGTTTAGCTAAAATTTCATCAGTTTTGTTTATCTTTTAAAACACTAGTTCCTAACTGAATCTTTTCTATTAGATCAAAATTTCTGGTCTCTGATTTACTTATATTTCATTTATTCATTACTACCTTCTTTCTGCTCACTTTGGGCTATGTTCTTTTTCTAGTCCTCGGAGGTGTGATGTTAGGTTGCTTATATTAGAACTAGTTTCTTAAAAGAGATATTTATAGCTGTGACCTTCACTCTCACTGTTTTGCAGGATCCCAGAGGTTTTTGCATGTTTGTGCCCAGTTTTGTTTTGAGATATTTCTTTAATTTTTCCTTTTGATTTCTTCCTTGAGAACAAAAGGAAAAAAAAAAGCATGTTTAATTTCTACATGCTTGTAAATTTCCAGCTTCCCCCTTGTTGAATTCTAGTTTCATACTATTGGGGGTGAAGAAGATACTTGTTACGATTTCAGTCTTGCATTTGTAAGGACTTGTTTTGTGGCCAGTAGTATGATCTTTCCTGGATTATGTTCTGTGTGCATGTGAAAAGAATGTGTGCTCTGCCATTGGATGGAATATTCAGTAAATGTCTGTTAAGTCCATTTGGTTTCATGTGCACTTCAGTGTTTTCTTAATGATTTTGGTTTGCTTCTATCCATTGTTAAAGGTGGGGTATTGAAGTCTGCTATTATTCTTGTATTGTTGTCTATTTCTTCAGGGCTGTTAGTATTTGCTTACTGCATTCAGATGGTCGAATGGTGGGTGCATATATATATATTTATGATTGTTATATCTTCTTGATGAAGTAACTCCTTTATTATGGGGTTCTTCTCTGTTTGATGACCTTCTCTGTCTCTTTACCATTTTTGTCTTTAAGTTTATTTTTCCTGATGTAAGTATAGCTAACCCTGCTTTTTGGGTTTCCCGTTGCGTGGAGTCTTTTTCTATCCCTTTTCTTTTGAGCTGTGAGTTCTTAAAGATGAAATGAGTCTGTAGTAGACAGCATAGAGTTGAGAAGGTGTGTGTGTGCGTGTGCGTGTGTGTGTGTGTGTGTGTGTGTTTATTTAAATCCATTCTGTCATGCTGTGACTTTTGGTGAGTGAATTCAATCCATTTACATTTTGAGAAATTATTAATATATAGGGACTTACTAATGCTGTCTTACAATTTCTTTTTGTTTTTTATTTTCAGTGTATGTCTTTCCTCTCTTTCTTCTAACTCTTGTGAACTGATGATTTTCCATGAGTATATGTGCTAATTCTTGTTTTATCTTTTGTGAATCCACTCTAGGTTTTGCTTTGTGGTTGCTATAGGGCTTAAAGTAGATAAAACAGTCCATTTTAAAGTGACAGCAACTTCAATTGTATATAGAAGCTTTCTCCTTTTATTTCCCCCTTAAATTTATTTGTTGTTGCAACTTCTTGTTATATTATGTCTTCATTAACAAATTATAGTTGGTATGGTGTAAATCTTTTCTGTGAACTTTTATACAAGAGTTAATGGTTAACATTCCTGCATAGGACAGAATTAGAGTTTTCTAAACCTGTAGACTTACTTTTAACAGTTTGTTATGTTTTCATATTTATGGTACTAAGTAGCCTCTTTACATTTCTACTTGACTCCTAGATAGAGTATTCTTGGCTGACAATGATTTTTTTTTCTTCCGACATTTTGAATACGTCATTCTACCCATTGCTTCTGAGAAATAGCTCATAAACTAAAGGAGGTTGCTATGTAGGTTTACGTTTTTTTTTTTCCTTAGAATTTTTTTTTTTGACTTTGATTTCTTACAGTCCTATTGTAATGTGTCTTAGAGAAGGCTTTTGTTTGCATTGAGATGAAAGGGTAATCTATTAGCTTTGTGAGTTGGATCTACAAGTATCTCCTCAGGTTTAGGATGTTCTCAGTTGTTTTTTAAACTTTGTGTCTTCTTCTCCTTTTCTCCTACTGGAACTCCAATTAACCTAATATCTGTACATTTGATAGTGTCTCATAGATCACATAGGTTGTGTGCTTCTTTTCATTTTTTTTTTTCTTTGACCTCTTGGGAGTTCCTGTCCTCTGATCACTGATTCTGTCTTCTGTTTGATCTCTTACGCTATAAATGCTCTCTACTGCATTTTTCATTTTGTTGATTGAATTCTTCAGATCTAGAATTTCTGTTCTTTTTGTGGTTTCTATCTGTTCAATTTTTCATTTTGTTCATAAGTTATTTTCATGATTTGATTGTCTTTCTGTGTTTTCTTTTAGCTAGATGAGTTTCCTCAAAACAGATACTTTGGATTCTTAGTCACCAAAATCATAAAATTGCCTGCTTTTTGATTTAATTATTGGAGGATTATTGTTAACTTTTGGTGATGATGTGTTTCTTTGATTCTTCATGTTCCGTGGAACTTTGCTTTGATGTTTACACATAGGAAGCAGCAGATACCATCTCAAGTCTTTACTTGTCTCCTGGTGGGTGATACTCTTTTTTAGTCCTGCTTCTACCTAATACTTTCCCTAAACTTGTATGGATACATGTCCATGCTTCTTGCTCCTTGTTGTGTCAGATTTTTTATCCTTATAGGTTTTCTCTGGTTCTTACAACTTAACCAGTTGGGCTACTGGAAACTATTTTTGCTTTCCAGAAAGTGGCACTATAAATAAAGGTGGCTGTTTTTCCCTTGCCCACAGTCTGCAGACTTTTTTTTTTTTTTTTTTTTTTTAAGGCGACTCTGTTACCTGGAGCTTGACCTTGCAGCTCACTCGGGATTGCACACAAGGAGCCAGTTGCTGAGTGGGGAGAAGTGTGAATTTAGTACTTGGTGCATTAGGGGTGCCCAAGCGGCAGCCATTGTGATCTTTGGTGAGGTTTTCCCAGTGGCTCATAGATAAGATTCCTGCTGGAGTCCTCAAAATAGCATGAACCATATCTTCTTAACGCTCTTTGATATTCCTGTCTGCCTCCTTCCCATCTCTTCCCTTTGGCAATTCAAGGAAGTCCTGCATCGATACAATGGGTGCTGCAGTTAGAAAAGGGCTTGTTCTGCAGTGTCTTGCACAGGTTAGGTAGCTGGGCACTCACAGCTCTCTTTCCACTGAAGAAATCGTCTCCACTAGCTTGTTTAACCCTGTGCTTGCCATCTCGGGTTGGGTGGTGCTGACAAATTTCCTCTTACCCCTCCAGTGCATCTAGACTTCTTTTCTTTTTCTTTTTTAAATGGTTCAACAGAGTGTTAGGATTGCCCCTTGGAAGACTGGACTTCTGTGTAGTCTCTCTTGTCCATTAGTGTCAATGTTATTACTCTTCTAGTTTTCCCTGCCCAATGTTGACAGAGGCTATGATAGGTTTGTAAGCTTCTGCCAGTTCCACAGCCTATATTGTGTTCTGTGTGCCAATTACTCAGTGCATAGTTGGGCTCCTCCTGATTTCCTTGGTACATGGTGCTGGATCCCACGACTCCCATGGAGATATTTTTGTTCATGAATAGATGCCAAATTAGTTATAATAAGGGAGGACAAAAAGGAGGAATGTCTTATGCCACCAAGATGTGACTTCAGTCCCTAAATCCATTAAATAGGTACTATGTGTGCATGTGTATACATGTACCTGTGTATATTAAGTGTAGAGTAGTGCTAACTTTTATTTTACAAGATAATATTAGAAAGATTTCTCAGTGTTTCTGGTGAAACCTTAGACATACACACATGCGTGCACTGAATATATGCTAAACATCACATGTATATCTGTATATTTTTAGTATATGTGTTAAATAATACAATGAATATATATGTATTTATAGATCTTTCTATGCACACATATTTCTAGTAGTTTCATTGAAAAGATGAAGGCATTCATTGGTTATATTGTGGAATAAAAGTTGGCTCCACTCTGCACATGGAGAAACTTGAACCATGATGTTCACCATCTTTATACATATATATATTTTTTTAAAAAGTCGCTATGTAAGTTAGACTTTTAACAAGCTAAATTCTTTTCCAATAAGTGAATAGTTTTTCCATAAGTGAATAGTTAATTTTTAAGGCTTTTTTTTTTTTTCCCATAACATGTCCTGTATTTTCCATGAAATCAGACTTATAGGATTTCACTATCATTGATTAGGTTTTAAGAGGGGAAACCATATACCTGACTATGGCTCCTCCTGAATTCTGAAATAGGAAAAATAAAACCAAAGTATATTTTTGCCCTTTTGTTCTGTGTTAGAATTGGGCACAACAAAATTATCAAATTTTATGACTTCTCAAATGATAAATTCTGGTTTCAGAAGGGTAGAAGAAACTACTCTGAAAGGGTTCTTTTCCCATTTACTGAAAGAAAATTCAAAAGCTGAGGGCCAAAATCCTTGTGATAGGCAAAAATGCACAGCCTCATTTGATAGCCTTCATCAGTGATCTTGTAATTGGCTATCATGTCAGTTGCCATGTAGCAGACCGCGTTCACTGAGAATACATCTAATACAAGTACCCTGTTCTTTCACTCCCTCTCAAACGTTGTCATTCATTTGGGTGACAGTTCATGCATAATATAATAGCCCTGGGGTACAATTAATTTTAGCAGTTGCACAACTTAGTAAGAAAAAAAAAAGCATCGCTGGTATCATGTGTGCCATGAAGGTCAGCTGATGCCACAATTTGCACCTTTGTTGCGAGACATGAAAATTAGCAATTAACATAAATATATTGATTAACATATGGATAGTTTAGCCTGATGTACTAATGAAGCCAATCATACTTTACCAGCTGTAAGCATTCTGTCTTCTACAGTGAGACATAGTATAAGGATTTTAAACTGAAAGAGTTGAGATAAATTTTGTGTTAAAGGTATTTGTTGCTCAGGTGTGTACAAAAGAAGAATGAGATGGGTCGCTCCTCTAGAAAGTTTAAAAAAAAATGGTATAGTTTATTTGGTACTGTTCATGTCACATCAGCAATATGCTTGTGTAGTTTCTCTTTCACCTATCTCCTGTCTCTCCTATGTTTTACATAATAACCGTCACTCCCTGTATTTAGGTGCTGAAATTTTTTTCTTTTGATTATTGACCTAGTTTCCAGTCTGGACCTATTTAAGTTCTTCCTTCAAATACTGCCAGAGCGACCTAACTGAGTCACCCATTGAAGTTCTAAGCCTCTATTGCAATTTAAGGATATAGGCATAAAATGCAGTGCTTGGTTAAGGTGGTACTCATGATTAAGTTGTTGCTAAACACCAGTGGTTTAATAAATTACTCTCCTCTTACCCTTGGGATAGATCAGCCAGGGATATCTCTAGGCCTGTACAGTACAGGAAGTTTTTATTTTATTTATTTATTGATTGATTCAAGAGACAAAGAGAGAGAGCACACGAGAGGGGGGAGGGTCAGAGGGAGAAGCAGACTCCCCGCGGAGCAGGGAGCCCGATGCGGGACTCGATCCCGGGACTCCGGGATCATGACCTGAGCCGAAGGCAGACGCCCAACCAACTGAGCCACCCAGGCGCCCCTACATGAAATTTTTAAAGTAGTATTATTGAGGTTCTTAATGACCAACATGTATTGAGCACTTACTGTATCCCAATCATTGTTTAAAGGGCATTACTTGTATCATTTAATTCTTAATGGTTTTCTCAGGAGATTACCATAGTTGTCATTTCCTTTTTATGGATAAAGAATCTGAGGGGAAAAGACTATTTTGCCAAAGACTAAGAAATTATTAAGTAATGGAGCTAAGTAATTTGTACTTATACATACCAAATAAAAAATTTATTACTTTTTCCACTAAGTATGAGAGAAGGAAAACAAGTGATAGAAAAATCTCGAAGCCACCATTTGGTGCCTTGTTCTTTGTAAACATATGTAATGCTGGACCTTTGTGGACTTACTCTTGCTTCGGTGTTTGGCTAATCTGGATAATTTGGATTTTCCTTGTTGAATCAGAGTACGTTTATTTTTCAGGGTTGGTGGAAAACTGAAGGGCATTATCTGATATCAGCCAACAAACAAGTACAGGTCACTTTGCAGTCAAAGTGAGTGACAAAGGTAATTTATGGGCTAACGTCAGTCACTGTTGTGTACTGTGTAACAGAGATGTTTATATGCACCATTTAACTTCTCTAAGTAAATAGATGCTGTAGCTTTTTTCTTTTTCCAAGGTTATTTGTAAGAATATTGTCTCTGACAGTGAAACCTGAAGCTAAAGTGAACAGATAGGGGAAGATACCTTTTAAAAACAGGATTGTCAAGTAGTATTCAGGTTTTACATGTTTCTTTAAAGTTAGTGTTAGTTGCCACTTGTTAACCTTGCTAATTGAAACTTGCATGATGTTCCCTAGGCCATGAGTTTTGGTTACATTTATTGTTTGCACTTGATCTGTCCAACGGTGATGTCAAATAAAACATCTGGCTATTTAGAGAACTAACTGGAAGAGAGAAAAATTGCACAACTTCTGTTGAGAAGGCACAACTGGCAGGATTGGACTGTGCCAGGGGCAAGAAGGCAGCATCCCACGTATTAGCTTGTGTGTTTTTGTTACTCTTCTAGAGGTGGAGGGGGAAGGGAAGAGTTGGGGAGAAGAGGGGGAAAAGAGAATAATAAGGGTGGAATAGATGTGTTGATAATGAGTAGAATGTGGGGAAATCCTGCTGTTGTTGGTTGTCCATCTTACTGAGCACTGTTCTAAGTACTGTTACTCTTCAGGTCGCACATCTAATAAAGAATGGAGCAAGAATTTGGGCTCACAGGGCGCCTGGGTGGCTCAGTCGTTAAGCGTCTGCCTTCGGCTCAGGTCATGATCCCAGGGTCCTGGGATCGAGTCCCACATCGGGCTCCCTCCTCAGCGGGGAGTCTGCTTCTCCCTCTCCCACTCCTCCTCCTTGTGTTCCTGCTCTTGCTCTCTCTCTCTCTCTCTGTCAAATAAATAAATAAAATCTTTAAAAAAAAAAAAAGAATTTGGGCTCACATAGTGAAAGCCAAGGTTTGAGGTGTTCACTCTAATCCCTCCTCTTTAGTTTCCCAGATAGATGCTAGCTGTTTAACATGTATGATGTCATTTAAGTCTTGTAACTGCATTTCAATTTTTATTACCATTATATAGATGACAAAATTAAAGTGATTTAAAAAAAAAAGCCCCTGAGGATTTAACAAATTGGTAACTTGACAATTTGTTGTAGCTATGTTTTTTCAAATCTAAAAATAACATTTCAAAGGTTTATCAAAGCTATGTCCTGGGCACCTGGGTGGTTCAGGTAGTTGAGCGTCTGCCTTTGGGAGTCTGCTCCTCCCTCTGCCCCTCCTCCTACTCATTCTCTCAAGCTCTCTCAAATAATAAATAAAATCTTAAAACAAACAAACAAACAAAAAGCTATGTCCTTATACTACCACTAGCAGGAGTGTTTGAAAGACTTCTGTTTTAGATAATCGATTTGGTATAAGTCCTGACTCCAGAGACCTGCTATGGAAATCAGCCCAATTCCTGTGTTCTCATTAGTTCAAGTCTGGCAACTATTTTTGACTGTTAAACATCTTACTGTTGCCTGCTGCCTGTGTCTAGATTATTAGAAAATTGAGAAGCAAAACAAAACTTAAGGCCAAGAGCAAATAGCCTTTAGGTAGGCCTGAATTACTTAAAAATTTTAGTTTAGTCACGGAGTAGCCAACACAAATATTGGAGATGTAAAAAAAGTTTCTTTTTTACTTTATTTCAATAATAGTAGATTATTTTATTACCTGTCTGCAAACGTTTGGAACATAATTGTCTTTCTTCTTTTACTTGTAATTGCTTGATTGATTCTATTAGAAAATACAACGGATCATGTTTATTCACTCCTTTAACCATGTTGTAAATAGTAAACTGATTTTACTGTATTTTAGCCTTACCTTATCTATCAACAATAAAAAGACTACATATAGTACTGCAGTTACCTGAACAGAATGAATGTCCATAAATCCCAGGTGTTTCACATCAGTATATATGGCATTAGATACTTTTGAAGCAATATGCACATTGGAAGCCACTGTAATTTACATGCACTATATATTTTTTCTAACTAGCTCCAGAAGTGCACAGGCAATAAATGTACCCCTATAAAGAACACTAAAGGTAAAATATTAACAGGGAGGATGGTAATTATGGAATGAAAGACTTAAGTAAACATTGAAAACATTATGTACCCAGTCAAGCATTTGGATAACACCTTTGACAGTGTACCTATGGTAGCTGCTTTATGGGGATGTTAGATTAGCACAAACAGTTGGGTAATTGGGAAAATAAAAATTTGGCTTCGAATCAAAACTAGTTGGACTATTCCCTGTTAATTTTTAAAGTTTTTGTTATTTTTTTCAGAATATGTGTGTAATATTTTCATAATGTTTTGTGTATTGCTTTCATGATCAATATATTAATCGAGGAACTTCTTTGTATTATATGTTGAGTAAAAGGACAATGATGTGTTTAACTTACATGAGTTCTGGAGTCAAAAGGTCAATAATGAATCCTGGCACCACAAGGTAAGCGACATGTAATTTTAGATGATTTACTTTACCTCAGTGCCTCAGCTTATGGGCCAGTCTGTAGAATGGGAAAGTAAAGGATTGTTGTGAGGATAATATTATCTGTGAAATGTATATTACCTACTTAATAAATATAAACTTTAATAATGATGGTAAAAATGAATTCTACTTCTTGGAACAGTGAAGAACAAAGAGAATAAGTGGGCCGAACTTGAACATTAGATATTATAAAAAAATGTCTTCAGTTTTTTAAATACACCTCTAAGAAATACGTTAAACATGATTTAAAATCATGAAATTAATAAGTGAGGAGGGGACACAGGCGAGGGAGGAATAGGAACAGAGTGCCTTGATAGTAGGGTGTTGTAGTAAAGTTATTCTCATATTTTGGATTATGAGAAAATGCTGTCAACCTATGAATTGCCCTGGGTTAGGAAGGCTATGCTCATCCTGGGCAGATGATAGGCTCTTACTTGTAACGACCTGCTTCGTGGGTCCAGAGTGGTGTCTAGCACGGTATTAGGCACTGAAAGAGTAAATGGTGAAACTTACCCCACCGTTTGGAGTGACTAATTGGATTATGATCAAATGGGCCAATTTCAAAAGACATGGTAATCTTAAGGATTTTCCAAATGGCGTAGAAGACACATTAAAAACAAAAGGAAAGATCAGCAGAACACTTGAAATGAGAAGATGGAAGGTCAGCTGAAGTAATGTTTGCAGTTGTTGTTACATTGTTTGGGCACCAGTGAAAACAATGTTTTTCTTTTATTAAGGAAAACAAGTGAAATCAAGGGAAGATTTAGATGAAACAGGAGGAGAACCCATGTAACTTTAAATCTAATGCCATGTGTTACCAGTGTAGCCTGTTTTCCTGTTAGTTTTGACGTTATAATAAAAACTGGGATATAAATTGGTATACTACTGACTCTCACCTCTAAAGTTGACTACTTCCTGCTACAGCATCTATTTCATTTCAATCAATAAACTTTTTAATCTTCAGTCTCTCTTTCCACCTTTTCCCACTAGAACCCCCCTCTCTCCCCAACACACATACCTCCCAGTTTATCCTCACCAGTAGGTAGTGGACAATCATGGGCTTGGGCTCCAGGCAACCAGGGTTTGAATACAGACTCCTCTACTTCCTACTTTATTAACCGTGGATATATTATGTGACTTTTGGTGACTGTGTTCTTCAACTTTAAGTGGGGCTAATAGATCTTCATAGGATTATTAGGATTAAATGACTAAATTCATGTGCAGGCTATCAAAGTTGGCCTATAACACCTTGAGGTGCTCGATATCTGTTTCTTTTTTGTTTATTTTGTTTTTGTCAAACTTATCTTTCTGAGGCCCTTGAAAAGAGTGTTTTCATTCTGATTCAGAGGTATATATTAAGACCTACAGTTCATTAAATTGGGAACTCTGAATTAGCTGTTTTGGGGGAGCTATATGCTTCCCCCTTGTTTGGTGAATGAATGACTTGCCCAGCAGTCCTTGGCACAGAGTAAGCCCTCAATAGCACTGGCAAGCATTATTACCTGTGGTCCTAAGCCCAAATGGTGTTGGAAATTTGGGTAAAAATCTTTTTTTTTTTTTTTTCCTGCAAGGTATGTTGCCTACATCTTCGTTGGTTTGTATTTTCTTTCTTCTCAGTAACTTGTTTATGCGTCAGGAAAATGTCTGTGATCATTTCTATGCTCTCCATTGCCACAATGCTTATATACTTATTTTATGAATTTTCTATATTCTTGACTTTTGGATTTGTAAGCTTCTGAAGGGAGGGTCAACTATTTCTGTACATTTCATTTTCCTTTCGCAGCACTTGAAAGGGAGAGTTATGCAAATAATTGGAGTTCAATAAAGGTGGGCTATCTGTGTAAACCTAGACCAAAATACACTTTTTTAAAATAAATTCTCCCCAGTAACATTTTAAATGTTTTAATTTACACAGGAAGATGCCTGTTTATGTTTATAATGTTTAATTAGTACTATCCGTTTGTTTACACTATTATGCAGAAGAAATCGTTGGCCTTAAAAATTAAAGGTGATAACAGATTTCGTGGTATATAACATAAAACCAATACAATAACACCTTGAGCCATTTTTTGTTCTTTCAGTATCCTTATACTTAGTTTTTTCTTTCATATCAATGCCCAGTATCATTAAAGCAATTAATGGGAGAAACTAGAAAAAAATCATACTAAAGTTTGGAGTTACTAGTAATGTCCTAGGGGGCCCTGGGTGACTCAGTCAAGTGTCTTTTGATTTTGTCTCAGCTTGTGATCTCAGGGTCCTGGGATAGAGCCCCATGTGGGGCTTGGCGCTGGGGGTGGAGCCTGCTTCAGATTCTCTCTTTCCCTGCGCCCTCCCACTCCTCTCTCTCTTAAAAAAAAAAAAAAAAAAAAAAGGAGGGGGGGGTAATGTACCAGTGTTCGTTTCTTAGTTTTGATGAAGGAAACATGGCAGTGTAATATAACATTAGGAGAAACTAAAGGTTGTGATGAGGGGTAAATGGGAGCTTTCTGTACTATTTTTGTAACTTTTCTATAAATCTAAAATTATTCCCAAAATTTATTTCAAAAATGAGCAAGGAAAAAAATGTGTTGTTACTGAGAGTGAACAACTAGAAACAAGCTAAATGTTTAAAAGGAGGGAAAAAATTATCATTTAACTTCCAGTAGCCTATTCATTTAATGACATACAATGAAGTCATTAAAAACTTTCACTGTAAAAAGAGCTAAATGAAAAATGTTTTCGATATTGTATTTAAGTAGAAAAAAAGATGTAAACAGCCATATGTGTGCAGTGTGATTACAGTAATAAAAAAATATGTTAATGAAAGCAAGTACATAGAAGTAGCCATGTTGGGACAATAACTCTGGAAGGTGAAAGAGAACCTTTAAATAAGAGTTTCCCTACAGGGATGTGAATTAAGCCATGTTAAAGGAAACAATATATTTGACAATAACTTCCCAAATTTTAATGAAAACAGTTTTTATCAGTTTTGATAAATTTATTTCGGGGGCCTGGGCAAAATGGGTGAAAGTGGTCTAAAAGTACAAACTTTGAGCTATAAAATAAATGAGACTTGGGATATAATGTATGGCATGGCAATGATAGATAATAAAACTATATTGTATATTTGAAAGTTGGTAAGAGAATAGTTCATAAAGGATCTCATCACGAGAAAAATTTTTAATTGTGATTGATGTTGACTAGACTTGTGCAGGTATAATTCCACAATATATACAAATACCAAATTTCTATGTTACACACCTGAAATATATATAATATTGATATTCATTTATATCTGAAACAATTGTAATAGGTGTTTTATCTTTAAAATACTTTATTCACTCAATACCTTATTCTTTAGTCTTGGATGTTGGATTTGTTTGATTTTTCTTCCCATTTGCAAATATGATCAGCTTCCAAATATTAACTCATACAAAATTGCCTAATTTTTAATTAAACTGAATACTCTGAAAAACTTTTGAAAACTTACTACCTGAACACATTCACATAGGAAGAGGTAGGACCAGAAGTAACTTGTGCAAATTTAAAGTACCACTGTGGCTGAGGAAACCAAAGGCCAAATTGCTGCCGACAAAGGGCAATCAAATAAAAAAGACAGTGTGGTTCTGGAAATGATCTTGAAAGAACATTGATGACTTTACTTTGTCCTTGAGCTTATGTATTCTGGCCTTATTTTAACAGCACTTTTGGGTCCAACTGAAGCCTG
The DNA here is from genome assembly GCF_037043125.1 of Eumetopias jubatus. Classification (NCBI taxonomy): domain Eukaryota; kingdom Metazoa; phylum Chordata; class Mammalia; order Carnivora; family Otariidae; genus Eumetopias; species Eumetopias jubatus. The sequence continues at coordinate 48,131,507 of NW_028274820.1, read as the reverse complement.
ACTTCCGTCTTAACACTCTCAGGACCCATGATCGGAGATACCATCTCAAAACACTACCCTAAGCTTAACTTGTTACTCCAGGGTTGTTGTATTTGATTAATTTCATTTAGAATAGGAAGACATAAGTAAAAGTTAAAAAAATAAAGCATAAAGATAATAGGTTTTTTAAATAATTGTTTTGATTAATATATAATGTATTATTCCAGGGGTACAGGTCTGTGATATATCAGTCTTACACAACAGATAATAGGTTATTAATAACAACCTGTAAATGGATAAACACTATATAACTTTCTTTATCATTTAAAAATGCTTTAGCCTACTTGAAACTTAAATCTACTTCAAAATAAAAACAATGTGATTGGGAATTACTTTTCAGTGGCAAAACTTGTTCATAGTTTTAAGGATCCTAGTTGAAATTATTTCCATAGTAAAAAGAGGATACATTTATAATGTATGTGTAAGTATGAGGATATTTTGACTGAAACCTTGGAATACTTTCATTCCTTGGGGCTGAAGGAAGATACATATATAGAAGGAAATGTAGAACCTACTGGACAATTTCTACCACCAAACCATCGGCAAGATATGTCCTTGGAATCATGGCGAGGATTCTTCCTTGGAAGTATTCCATCCTTAAAAATGGAATGAGATATGTTGAACTCTCTATCAGTGCTTGGATAAGAGTTGATTGAGATTCAGAAAATGGAAATCATTCCAGAAGCTCCTCTCAACCCTTTCAATGGAGACAATCTTTGATCGAAACTCACCACTTAAAAAGGGTGTGTGTGAAGGGATCCTTGGAAGACTTTCAACTTTTGATGAGATAGCTCCTTGGATGATTTTCAAGACCTGGAGGGGTCCATAATGAAGAATCATGCTGCTTCCATTAGTGTATTTTTCCTCTGCATGTTTGCAGACATAGCTGAGAATCTGTCCAATTTCTTCTTTGGCTAAGGTAGTCTTTATTTTAATAGAAAGGCTAGTCAACTTGGCACATTTGCAAATGAGAAGAGCAAATGAAAGCAAGTAACATTTAGATAATTCTCATAGCCAATGGGAGGTAACTTTGTGTTTGCAACAGCTGCACTTTTTTTTTCACAGTAATTTACCAAATGGAGTAACGTATTTGGAAAAACATGAAAAAATTTTGTCTTGTTTTGTAGCTATTAACCACCACGTGATCTAATGGTTCATGTTGTGAAAGAAATTTAGTTGGGTATTTGTGTGTTGAAAAGAAGAACCTTTGTATGGTTCATACAACTTAACTAATATGTAACTTGTCTAAGTTCTGTAGTATATTTAATAACTGATTGATTGATGGGAGAGGTCTTAGTTTTAGGAGTTTTACCAGTAATCATTGATTGGCTCTGAATTTAAAAACCAGAGGTCTCCATGTATCTTAATATTTCATTTTCCCTTAAACTTATACAGGTAGTATTAAAACACGTACCAAGTATATTTAGTCACAGTTATTTCAATAGTTAGAACACTACTTTAGTTACTGTAAGGTGATAATTTTGTTTTACCTACAGCTTGTTGCTATGTTTATAAGTAACAATAACAAAAAAAAAAAAGAGTAAAACACAAATGAAGGCTGTCACATGTAAGGCTATATATGAGGGGTGGCGATATAAAATTACAGTGCTGATTGGTATTCTATGACCCCACGGGTCTAAAAGACTTTAATTTACTTTTTACTATAAAAGCTTAAGTAAAAAATTTTAAGTGTCTTATTAACAATGATTAGAAAATATGTTAATGACCTCTTAAAATAATTTAGACAATATAGTTATTTTTCATGCCTAGTGAAATTTGCTATACTTTTAACTAGCATAAATTGACTCATACTAGAAGCAAATAAAAATATGAGCAGTGCAAATTTCAAGAAGAAAATGTTTTCAGGTCTAATTTAAACAATTATCTCTGAAATTGGTATTCTTCTTCAAGCGTCCATTATCACCCAAGATCAAAACAATGGGTTTCAGCAGCATGATCAGAATTAAAACCCATTACACATAAATGATTTACTGTAATATCAATGAAAGATTGCTTTGGTAGGTGTTAAGAAGTCCTAAATTCAAGGAAGACAGGAACCTAAAATACAGTGGTTCCTAATTTCCATTCTCTTAGGGAATATCTGTCTTATAGTCTACTCAAAGCCAGAGAGTATGTGAATAGCATCTTTAATACTACAGTTGGTGACCATCCTTGAACGAGTGGATAAGTTCTGTGCAGGATGTTCAAATTATCGGCGTTGATAAAATTCTGCTTAGTAGGGAGGACAGTTCTAATGAAACTCCTTATTCCCAATGTAAAATGAGTTTCTATAACTTCCAAGAGGGAAAAATACCTTCAAAATCATTAAGGCGGAAAGAATCTCTCGAGTTCTATTGAACAAAAATTATATGCTGGCATCCATAACATGGTTTCCCTAGTTAGGTAAACCATTCAGTCAAAAAATAAAATGGGCCACAATAGCATTTTTGATGCTTAAAATTTCATTGTAATGGCTCCCGTCCTGGTTTTCTCTGAGGAATGTGAATTCTTAAGCCCAAAAGCCAAGAGCCAAAAACAAACAAAAACCTACAAAAAACCCCCCAAACAAAACATAAAAACCTCACCAAAAACCCAACAACAAAATTATTTTGTGGCTTTAGAACTTACTGTTTTAAGTGATTTGGCTCGAGGTGGAGTTCAGACAGAAGATTCCTTTAGCCAGTGGCACAGACGGACATTTCTGGATGAGATTCTGCCCCCTTGTAGTGGAACGTGATGTACATTTTGATTCCCTGGCATGCCTGCACTAACACCCATCTGTTAAGATGGCATCGTTCCTATTTAAAAAAGTGTTTTGTCAGGTTCCAGAAGTCCTAGGTGTCTGGCATATGTATACATTTCTAAAGGTATTTTCCAGAATTAAAAAAAAAAAAAATCAAGGGAGTTTAGCTTAGGGTGTGTTCCTCTATAGTTTCATTGGTGGGCAATTACAGGCAATTCTACCACTAATGTGTAATTTTTGGTCTAAAAATCTTTGACAGAAATTTGCACGTAGAAAAATCGATTGAAAATGAACAAACATTAACTTATTTATGTATAAACAATCCTCATTCATTGCAGTTGCTCACTTTCAGAGATACCTGTATTTGTTATTTATGCTATTTTTATCACTTCTACCAAGTATGCCATATGATGGTATGTGAGAAAGTAGAACATACAAGAGGACTGTTGTGACCAATTTTGAGATGGAAATCCCTACCCCATAAACTTGACGAGGATAGTGTTGGTTGCCTGAGGTGAAAAAGCCCAGAAATGGCTCAAGTTAAAGTCAAATGATGGAAATCCTGTAGAGCCCTGGAGCCCACAGGGGATGTGTGGATAATTTGGTTACTGAAGAAAAGACATCCCATTGTTGCTTGGCAACAGGATTCTGGGTGGCAGCTCCTTTCCCTCACATTTCCTGGTGTTTTGTTTTTGTAAATGTAGTTTCTTGCAAATGAGAGTATCTGCATGCAGATGTCCACATTGCAATTGTTTTGATTTGTAAAATGAAGCTGTATTAGACTAGGAAAGAGGCTGGGAGTTGGAAGATTTGGAGAGTAAGTTCCTTCTTGAGCTTCATGGCTTAAGTAGATTTAAATGAAGTAATAAAACATAGTAGACACCTATGGTTTTGGTATATGTTTTGCAAGATGCAGCATTTTGATTCAAAGCACCAGAATCCTTTATGTAATGTCTTTAAGACGAACGGCTCTATATTGAAAACAAACACCTGTTGCATAAACATGTATTGAAAATCATTGACATCCAATCTACTTGATGGAGGGTATTAAAAAAAAACTTCACATATTCTATAGGTTCTTTTATATATTTGTATATTTCATCCTTGACCACATCTAAGTTAAATTCTTGATTACTTTTTAAGTTTTTATGCTAGTTCCTAAAGTAATTTAGAACTAAGGTATGGTAGAAGTTGCAAATAATATCCTGTATTTATGAAACCATAGTGTACAAAGATCATCATAATTACATTAAATCCTGTTTACTTTGTAGTGTAAAAAGGTGGATGAATTATTCAGGTTAAAATAATAAGGGATTTTTAATATAGTTCCTTGGAAAAGATACGTAGTTATGCTTGGAAATTCATTGCTAAGAAAGTTGTGAAGTTAACTGAAAAATTTGTTAAAAAAAAAAAAAACACTTCAAATTTTGTAGGCTTAGTAAGGAAGTATCAAAAGAATAATTGGGCTGCTGTACCATTCAGATTTTCCTTATTTTGGGATAAACTAAAAACCTAATGCCTTTGGAAATGTTCTTTTCCTACTGTTAATTACATAGGGCACTGGATAAAGAACATTCAAAAAAATAAAGAAACCATTGTGAGTCTAAGAAAGCCATGCAAGCTTTGTGTGATAGATCTGAACTCAGAAATAAAGATGTAGTTACTTCCCTGTAAAACCATGAAAGGTAAACTTCACAATTGATTTGGCTGGGAAAAAGAAAAGAAGAAAAAAAAGACTTCACAAACTTAAATTTATGAGTAGTAATTAGTCATTCTCTGGGCAAATAGACCTTGGTTGTGAGATGAGAAGGGATGAAGTGAATTGGGGACCTAGAGAAGAAATTTGAAATTGGCACGCTGACATTACCAGTGTGCTTACCTGATGGACAATGCTAGCTGGCCAGAAAGGTATCCTAGGTGGCTAGGACATACTAAAAGAAAGGTTTTATTGAGGGTGTAAGTCTTGTCAGCACAAGACTTAAGGCTTAGACAGAATGCTAGGATTTGTGAAGGTGGACTGTTCTGTAAGGAAAATAGTAGAAACAACAAGAATGAGAACTCGGTGTTACATGCAACTAATGAATCATTGAACATTACATCAGAAACTAATGATGTACCATATGTTGGCTAATTGAATTTAAAAAATAACAAGAATTACTGAATAAATGCTCTACAATTTAAATTTTCTTTTGAATCATTAAAATATGCAACAGTTTCATTAGGGGATAAAGTTACTGAACACAGTAAAGGTAAGTCATTAAGAAACTAACAGGTTTTGTTTTGTTTGGCTTTGTTTTGGATTCAGGGAATCAAGTAGATAGTATGAAATAAGTGTAATTGTGATTTATGTTCCATCAGGAATGATCTTATGAAAGATTTCTTTTTCTCCCGTAAATCCTCTAAAAGACTAAAATAATACACACGAAAATCTTAGTAACTTATTTATGGATGGAGAGTCTATGGAACATTTTTTTTTCTCTCTGGGACATTTTTATATTCTTCTGGTTATATTTTCTAAGTGCCCAACAATATGCAAATACTACTTTTATATGAGGAAAAAACTTTTAAATTTTAAAAGGTGAGAGTCTTTATCATAACATATTTGGGTTTTTTTCCAATAGTGCAATATTGTTATTCTAAATTATTGCCTTTGAAATAAAAGAAATCAGAAAAGGGGAAATAAGAAGAGTCATTTTTATCACAATGAAATTTATAATAGGAGTTACAAACCAAGCACACTAATGGAGGATGTGTATCTGTATGTCAGGCTTATTTTGGTAGAAACTAAAGAGTCAGTGTTACAGAAGTTCAGAGAAAGTAAGAAAACTAATTTGCCAAGGAAGTAATTCCCCTGAAATTAATTGTGAAGGAAAAGGACAATAATTTGGGGAAAATAATTTGTCTTTGCTTGGCTTTAGCAATATGTATGGTAGGATAAAGGCCCTCTTTTTAAATGAAAAAGTAAATATTTTGATTACAAAAGTTATATGTATATGTGTATATATAAATATGGATGCATGTGTAGCAGGGATTTGGAAAGAATAATAAAAACATACAAAAATTTTCCATTGATTCTCCATCCATAAATAACTGCTATTAAGATTTTAGTTTAGATTCTTCTAGTCTTTGCTTTTTTAGTGTACATTCTTTTAAAAATAAGTAAACATTACTGTGTTTTCACTTAATACTCTTTATGTATTTCCCTTGTCAGTTAATACTCTAATAATGGTGCAAATCTTAAGAATGCCAATTACTTCTCCCTAATTGAGTCCAGTGGTGGTAGTAATCTAAATATCCTCAGTGTCTTGTACCTTTTTACTTTTTGCCTTTAATGTTGTTATGTTTGTTTAGGTTCTAGGAAGGCAGCGTCACCAGCATCTATATTTTGTTATAAAATAGCTGCATTTCAATTTACTTGTGATTAAGAAGTTCAGGTTTAGAAGTCTAAAAATTACTGTCTCAAAGCTATGGGTCATATTAAAAATATTCATAGTTAACGAAAGCTTTTTTTTTTTAATTCGTTTAATTTGGTAAATTTGCATAACTAATGAAAGATCTGCTTACAACACAACTCCCTATACTCTAGGTATTTCTATAAATATCTTTGGGGCTGTTTATGTTGACTGAGTCTTTATAAATTATGAATGATTTTTCCTCTTTCTTCCTCTCTCTAGCCATCCCTTATCCTGCAGGCACTGTTCAAATAGCCTGCGTACCCGATAAATGGTGTTGTGCAACAACTTATTAGAAAAGAACCAAGCGTGGTGGGGGAGATGACAGATGTTTTATTCCAGTTGCTTCCTCCAAACAGGAATATTAGGTACAAGATTCCTTCCAGGGTGTCTCTGTGGACAGTCAAGGTTTTTATATTATCCTTTGAGTTACTTTGATACCACCGAAAAGATACTGCAGAAACAAAAACAATTTCTACTCTATATATTTGATATCTTTTTAGTCATAGGCTAAAAAATAATTCTACTTTTTAGGTTTTGAAATTTATAGAGTGTTTGAAAATTGCATGTATAACGAAAAATCTAGACAAGTTTAGGAGGTTGGGAGATCTAGAAATGTTGGGAGGTCATTGCTTTCATTTTATAATCACAAAAGACTTTAGGAGACATTAGTGTAACATTAAAAAAAGTTCAACTTTATGGCATTACACATAAAAATGAGAATCTCTTAATTCTTCTCTATTTAGGCTAGAATTAATATGAACCAAAACTAAGTCTACATAGAAAACATTAAAATTTAAAGAGTAAGGGCAAAGTAGCCTTTGTATTGAGAGGAAAAGGCTTTTTAAAGTTGACTCCTGACATAAAGAGCCTTTAGCAGATGGAGGGATAATGAATAAACGGTATCCCTTTTTATCTCATTTTTGTTGTTGTTGGAAGGTATACATATTGTAGTCCCTGGAACTTTTCCATCCTTTAAAAATAACATATATTTTCATCAACATGTTGGATCTTTTATTAAAAGTAAAAATGTTCATCATTATAAAAAAAGGTGTTTTTCTTAAAAAAAAAAAAAAAGTCTTTATCCTCCAGATGAAGACACAGTGAGGTGGCTATAGCTTTTCAGCCAGTTGCAGCCCACACTTTGGTGGTGAGTTAGTTTAGCCCTGCTCTTTGACTGGAGCACAAAACAAATTAAGAGGTTTTAATCAACATGGAAAAGTTTTTTTTTTTCCCCAAATCCAAACAGCTGGTCTGAATAATTTATTTGCTCTTTATTTAAACAATCTGCTTTCATTTTTTTTTCTCATGTATTCTTTCCATTCTAGAAAGTACAATGCCCTATCTCTAGGTTGGAAAACACGAACCTTACTTCCTTAGAAGATTGCAAGTGTGACATGAAATGAATATGCATTTGTATGTAACAAATAAGAGGGAATTAAAGGTTATTAAGTTTAAGGTTAAAACTTAGTGTCCATTGAGAGTCTCAGCACTACCATACTATTCAGGTTACACACACACACGCAGAGTAAAAGGACTAAATGCTTGTTTTGTTCATAAATCATCTCAAGGCTGTATATTTTTACTTACTGAGGTATTTTTGTAAGTAAGGTGTTGAACAAAAAGAGGAAGACCCAGTAATATGAAGATAATGCTTTACTCTGAGTTTGTCCAGGAAAAAAAAAAAAAGTAATTCTATAGCTATTTCCCTGAAAGGTTGGGAAGGAGCTCAGATACCATGTTGAATACAGCTCCCTCAAACATCTGTTGATTTTTAAGTACCTGTTAGAATGGAGTAACAGTCTAGTGTTATGACAGACTATCTACTCAAGTGAATCGTTTGGCCTCCCTCACTATTATTTCAAGCAGATAATACATTTGTCACTTTCCACCTAAAAATATTGAAGAAGAGTTGGACAGGCAAAGAATAGCAATGAGGCTGCTTTTTAATGAATTCAGGGCTCTTCCAATAAGGATAATGTGGGGCAAAATGCAATGAGATTTTTTTAAGACTGATAAACTGGCGTGGTGTCACTTGCCTTTCCAAAGCACGATTATCCTTGCAGCAATAACTATTGAGACTGCCATGATGATGGTTTTGTAGGCTGTCACCAGTTGGATGAAGATATTCTGGCATCTACTTTTTTTCCTACTCTCCCTCCACCCCTCTCCAAGTTTACAATGTCATAGTCGAATGTGTAGGGTATACAGCCTAACTAAGAGGTAAGGTAGGATGGTCATGGGAAAGAGCACAGAGTTTGAATCGGGCCATTTGGGTTTGAATCTGGGATCCAGAACTCATTAGCTGTGGGGTCTTGGGCAAGTTAGTTACCCTCCCTAAGCCTCAATCCCCTCTTTAACAAAATAGGTTAATGACAGTGCCCAGAACGGAGTTCAGTGAAATAAGTGTGTATTGCTTGGTCTGGTACCTGCTGGAGAATAAGCACATAATCTTGATTTGTCCAAAAATATCTTGGTGAAATAACTTCAGAACCTACAAGGACTCTCCTATTGAACTCCATGAGTAGCTTTTCCCCGGTTTAAGATTCAAACTTAGCCTGTTCTGGACTAATAAACATATGTGTATACATATATATATATATGAACAATTATAATTATACACACACACACAAACACAATTTCTGTCTCTTGCTATATATTTGCATATATACATACACCATACATACAGGTAGGTAACTGTAGTCATTTGTGTGTCCATTAGTAGTTTTTGACTGCTAGAGGAAATTGTGTGACTTCACAGAACTTGGATTTATGAGACTGTTAAAGGCACCACAGGGATAATAATGAGGTAGGGAGGGGGGTGGGAAGGAGATTGGGGGAAAGTCTACATACCATATAATCACAACAGTGGCAGTGCGGTGATGAAATACATATATGCAACTGGTTCTGTCTTCCTGGAAAGTGGTACTTTTCCTGTAAGAACTTAAATATCACCTAGGAAAATACCCTTCCTCAGTCTCCCTTGTTAATATACTCCCTCTTTGCACACATAGAGGTGCAATAGTTGAATAAAACAAAGAGTGACTTCATGTCCTGCACTCAACTGTGTTCACCTGTGACATTTACAAGTGAAGACACACAGAGCCTTCTTTTGTTTCCTGGATAATCGCTCAGGTGTTAAAGAAGAAGTTGATTCAATTTTAAATGGCATGATTTTCTCAAGCCTTGGGAAAGTAACTGATGTCTTTCTTTTTCTTTTTCCATCGTTCAAATATACACACTGCAAAGTCATGTCTAACTGTTTAATTTTACAAGACTGAAAATATTGGATTTAAGGCTTAGGTTTTAGTTTAGGTTTATTCTTGGTGTCCAACCCTGTCTAAACTTTCACAGGCAAATCGGAAATGAAACATAATTGAAACTAAACCGAGCTTTTTCTGCCTGCAAAGGGGCCTTAATATTTCACTTTGTGTTTTCAGACTGAATCTAATGAAAACATGATTTTATACAGATTCCTTGTGTCAATTATTCCCTGTATCCCTCCTAAACTGATCTGTGCATTCAACGTGAAGCTTCATTAAGGATCAAGCCAAGTAGTCTTTAAAAAGTACAGGGTTTTGGTGATAGACAGATGGTGGCTTTCATGATGTCAGGAAGTGTCAGATATTATGGTTGGCTGCGGAATGGTGGCTACTATCCAAACAGATTGGGAAACAGACAGAAAGAGCAAGAACACCATTTGTTTTATTTAGATACATTGTGAACAGAAGGAAGCAAGACAGAGCATACTTTTACACATCTTTTTTCCACTCCTTGTGAAAACAGTTTAGGATTTGTTATGTTATATTAGCCCTTTCATTATGCAAAAACATGTGAAAGCCAGAGATGCTGGTGAAAGAATTTGTCTCATTGTGATTTTCTATGAAGTTTGTTTATTTGTACGGAATGTGATTTTTAAAAAAAACATTTCTTCTCATTGGAAGTATCGAACGCTTACAAGTGAGATAAGCCCCTTTAGCAGTGCTGTACTGTTAAGAGAATAGGAAGACAGTATTGACTTCCTGACCCAGATGAGCAACTCTCAGAGAGTATTATCAAAAATTTCAATTCCTAAGCTGAAGGTGGTTCTTTGTGAAGAACTGTAGATCTATTTCCAAAAGGATTCAACTCAAATTGGCAGCCAGAGGGCAGTGTCAGCTCCAGACAGATAGGTAGGGACCAGTTACAGGATTACAGTTGTCATCCAGCCCTTGACCTAGGTATCAGGGCACCATAATATGTTTTGGGGGGTCTTCTTAATCCTTATAAAACAGAAAATATAAATTTGCCCACATATTGAACAGAAAAAGTGCCTTTAAACTTTTTTTCTGCTATTTACTTATATTCATCTATTATCTTAATCTCTCATAATCTTTCACTTCATCCCTTGAAAGGTAACCAGAGTTTTGGCATTTTTGATGGATTAGAGATCCAGTGCCGCAATCTACTTTACAGTTGTCCCCAAATCATGGTAAATGTTTTGGAGATATGGCTCCTAATGTAACCCCTCATGTATTTGAATATAATGGATGGTATTCAAATCCTAAATGACTAAGGAGGGATTTAACATTACTCAAAGAAACTGATAGTCTTGGGTTACACAGAATCCAAAGATTTGGGATGCAGAACATCCCTGACAGACCATCGAAGACCAGTGGTTTTCACACAGTACTTCATACAGCCCGGAAATTTCAAGAGGTGCTTCAGGGGCTAGGGTGGAGGATATAAGTGAGAGGTCAGGACTCTAGTCTGCTCTCTCCACTTAATCTAAACAGTTGGGTAAATGAAGAGCCTTTCCAGCCTAGAGACAAACAGAGGCTGGGATTTTGGCTTAAGACATGAACGTTTCTTTAATGGAAAAGTGTGAGGCATTTGGCCAGGGCTGAGAGTTGGGCATGACTTCTTTTTCATTGCTCCCTAAATTCAAACAGGAATCTGACTCCAGAGAAGGGTATGGAATAACTATGATAAGGTAGAAGGGCCTCACTCGCTCCCCACCTCCCTCCCTCTCCCCACCCCCACCACCATGATTTGAGTCCTGATGTGACCCAAACGCACAGAGGCTTTAAAGAGGTAGGAGATCCTGAAAGTAGGATATTTCTGCTATCTTCCCAGGATCCCTCTTTCTACTTCCCCTCCCCTAGCCAAAACAAAACAAAACCAAAAACCCGAAAAACACTTGAGACAATAAAACAATATCTAAAGCAATAGAGGGACCTCTTTTGGAAATGAACTAATCCACAGTAGAAAGAGACCTGTGAATTCTTTACTCTTTCCTGGGGACTTTTGCAGTCATAATATGCATGCTGCAAATAGTCAATCATTGTTAGTCACCTGTTCACTCAAAAGCAAAACTTTCAAAGGTTTTATTTTGTTTGTTAAGACAAGCACACATTAACAAGAGAAAATACTGAGATACCTACCTGGTATCTCAGTGGAAAGCCCAACTCTGGATTGTTGGTAGGGACTGGAGTAGCCACAAAGGAAAGCAATACAGATCTTTTATGCTAAGGGTTTATGCTGAGGGCTGACTCAAGAGTTAAAGAGTGAATCTCTTACAATTTCTACAAAATTTTGTTTTATGCTGTAAATTTTATAGCCTTAAATAGAATTAATTCTTATTCTATTGTGGAAAGGATCTGAACCACTTGACAAGTTAAAATTATGTTTCTCTAGAGCATGATTTTAATATCAGCCCTGTTTAGGACTCCTCAGCTGTTGAAAGAATTGTTGTAAGGAGAAAGGTAACGTTAGAATATTTGCTGAAGCCCTTAATTTATATCATGGAATTAAAATATCTGGGCATCCTCTTAAATCTCACTTGGACTTTCAAAGGTATGGTACACACTGAATCTATATTAAGATGGGGGCTATCGGAGGAGAAAGCATTTGATATTTATTGCTACAATGTCATTTCATTAAGTTCCACACAACGACATGGAGAGTTATATGTAGAATATGATGCCACTGCTCGGCAATTCAACTTCCCATTCAGAAAAGAAGATGAGGCTTTGTTTCAGTGTAATTTTCTATCAAATTTTTTTAATAGAATGTAATTTGTAAAAAAAAAATCTCATTAGAAATATATATATATATATATATATACATACATATATATATATATAAAAGATTTTATTTTTGCAAGACAGAGAGCATGAGTCGGAGGGAGAGGTTGGGGGAGCAGACCCTCTGTTGAGCAGGGAGCCTGATGCAGGACTCGATCCCAGGACCCTGGGATCATGACCTGAGCCAAAGGCAGACACTTAACTGACTGAGCCACCCAGGTGCCCCATCATTAGAAATACTAAATGCTTGAAATAGAGTGAACTCATTCTGCAAAAAATCAGGTTCTTTTCCCCCTGATGTTGACAACAAGAAAAAAACAAAACCTCCTTACTCTAATTAGTGGACACAATTTCTTGCCCAAGTTGGTTGGTGTTAGATTGACAGGTTAAACCCAGAGCTATAAACTTGTGATCCAGTATAATTTTAAGATGACATGGCCAAGTCTGTATACTACCATGCAAACTTTGATAAATTTATACATAGTAACTGGTTTAAATCAACTTTTTGAAACACACAATCTAGAAATACCCTTAACTGTTGTCGAGTATTTCCAAATCCCACACGCCTACCTGGTAATGACATAAACCTGATCAGTTGTATACTTTATACATGTAAAGTATATTTGTTTTATTTTTATGACAACAACCTCTTAAAGTCCTTATGATTTCAGTCATAGAATTTGTGCTTCGTTGTGGAGAAGGGAGAATGACAGATGCTGATTATCTCATTTCTGGATCCCTGTAATCTCTGATGGGGAAAGCTTAGCCATGGTAAATTGGGAAGGAAAAAAAATCTGAAATTCCTTCATATTGAGGTAATATGCAGAGATGACGAGTTCACTCTCACAGGGAAATGAAGAAAATTCATTTACAGTCTTACCATTCAAAATAGCCTAAATTGACATTTTAACACTTTCCTTACGGTCTATTTCTGTTTTTGGCAGAAGAACTTTAAATACATTTTTAAAATCCTATTTCATATCAGAATTTTAACAGTTAATATCCTTGAATAGTAGGATTAGTGCTTAATTTAATGCTCTTCATAGTAATTTCTCCAATATTCAATTTTCCCACGATTTTATATTTCTTTTACAGTCAAAAGAATAAATTTAAAATAATGAAAATAAGTTAGCCTGCAGCATTTGTCCTGGTAGAGTTAAGAATTGGAAAGTGAGGAAACATGGGACTATTTTCAGACTGAGACTCTTGGTAGGAAGATGGGGGAATGAACTCCAAACTGAAGCTGGCTTCTGAGTTCAAGGGATGTCAGTAGAGCCGCTCTTTCTTGTCTACCTTTGGATTGGTTCCCTTCTCAAACTCTATGGAGGAAAGTTACATGGTTTAGTCTCACAGAATCACTAGACCCATTCTACAGAAGAATCTATTTCCCAAGTGACTCCAAATCCTTTGGTTCAGTTGTATTGATACTGATTTGATTTGAGGTGTGTGTGCCCACCCTTGAACCAATCATTTTAGGCAGAAAGAGGGTAGGCTGTTAAGTTTTGCTTATTTCATGCATTCACCCCCTGGATCCTAGGAGTCAAGTCTGAGGAACATGGCTGAGAATGGAATGAAGAGTTTACTCAAATCAGACTTAAGGTAGCTTTAGGGTAAGAGGGTGGCGTAGGTGCTGGGAATAAAATAAACAGAGTTCACTGGAGCTTTTATGACAACACATGCTGCTTAATGTTTTCCTGCCGCATCTACTTATCTCTTCGTTTCTTCATGTATTTTCTATCATTTCCCATCACCCAAATGGTTTCAAATACTTAGCTGACTCCTCAGTTCATTTCTCTTCTTGTCTATTCTCACTATACCCCTTAAGCAATTTGATCCACTTTGAGTGTTTTATTCAGCATGACCATGTGCTGGTACTTAATAAGTCTTTATTTTTATCCCAGCCTTCTCTCCTCCGGACAAGACCTTCATGGCTGCTTATCTAATAGACACCTTTCCTTGGGTGTCCTACCCTCAATCTTCACTAGTCTCAAAGTGAAAGTCTTAGGGACCCTTGTGAATCTTGTTTTCCTTTTCACCTTAGAGAATGCCACCTCCTCTCCTATTCTTAAATAGCCAATTTTCAGTCTTTGTCCTTATTCTTTGATAATATCATTGTGCCTCTATATTTCCTGCCACTATCATCCCTTGCCTGTGTTGCACGAGTGGTTTTCCATTCAACTTCACTGAGGTTGGGCTCCACCCTGCTCCTCCCTTCCCTCCTGCTAAAGTTACCTTTCTGAAATAGGATCATGTCACTTTTTCACTCAAAACCCACACATGAATTTTCCATTGCATTTGGGATAGGATCTTAATGTTGCGTATGAGGGACCTTTATGTTCTAGTCCCCCCTTAGTTCTCTAGCCTCATCTCTCACCGCCCAGGCCTTGAATTATTGGCTCATACGGGACAGCTTGCACTGGCTTAAATGGATTATTGTTTATTGAATCATCTCCTGGCATTTGGAGGTATTATCACCCCTATTTGGGAGATCAACATTTTAGCTAATTATTTTCTATGTCAAGGTCCTTTCCAATGGACCAATCATCTTTTACACCTATTCTAATACTAAGATATTTGCCTCTTCTACCCATTATAGAGTTTTACACTCTGGATTGAAATTCCTTTATTACTTGACTTTCTTTCCAGGTGGACTGAATAACCCTTGAAGATAGGGACTGTGTCTTAATCACAGTTTATTTCTAGCGTCTGTGACAGTACCTGGTACTTAACTGTCTCCCAAAATTATGTTTACTGAGTGTGTGAAAGCAATTGTTACCTCATGTTACAAAGAACCTTCACAGCCATAGAGAAGTTGTGGCTTCTTAAGGTTATATAATCACTGACAATGTGAATGTGGCTATAGGCAAGTATTTTAGCTTTACAGTCAGGTTGTTAAATTTCTCTGCAGGTTTTTGGGACAAAGTCAGATTGGTCTTGCTGAAGAGAATCATGTTCCTTTATTTTCCGTAGTTTATTCGCATCAAGTGAGATAGTTCTTTTTTTTTTTTTTTGAAGTACCTATATAACATCTCAATAATGACAGATTGATTAGGTTTCATTTCTGAAGAGAGCTGATAGCCTAACATGAGGGCAGGAATCATTACCTTCAGTTGGTCATTAATCCCCATGAAATATCGTTCCCCCTCTCAGCAGTAATTGCTCTTATAAATTGAAAAGTGGAAATATATTTATGCAAGCCTGAAAATTTCTGTTTTCTGCCGTTTCACTTGTACGTACACGGTATTTCTAGAGAGTTAATATTCTGTACTGAGGCTTCTCGGATTGCTTAATACAGATTTCCACAGTCAGCTTATATAATGGATAACATTTCCTCCATCACTTCCAACCCAATGATCAAAGCAACAATCAAAACCCATTTCATGTGAATGCTATTCTGAAGAACATTTGTACATTTTCCAACAGCCAGTCTGCCTTATTACAACATAACTCAGTTGATACTTCTGGATGCCTGTTATATTTCATAAGGTTTTCTTGTAAGAGGATTCTTTATTCCTATGGAGGTAAAGCTATATAGTGAGAGGAAAAAAAACTGATTTGAAACTAAGCATCTATCTACTTGTTTGAAAGGGGTTTGTGTGTGTGTGTGTGTGTGTGTGTGTGTGTGTGTGTGTTTTAAAACCATTGTTTTTTAGTTATGAATGCTAAAGGTGATTGATTTCTATGAGCACATATAATAAAATTGACAGATGTTTAAGAGACTATCCCGTAATCAATAAATTAAGGTTTCTATAGATCTAGGTTTTCTTCTGTGTAATGATAAAAAACAGGAGGCTGTATATTTTAACTTATGTTTGTGGCCAATTAGACTCTCATATCTGATCTCACTTGTGGTCAGTAGCAAACATTGATGTTATAGCTGGCCACATTTTGTGCTGTGCAAGAGAAAACAGTCCCTGGCTGAGTGATCGTATAATTAGTCACGTTTGCAATAAGTTCTGAGCAACTGAACCAGCATTCTTAGATTACATAACTTGAGTCATGTTATATAACTGTGGTGATGATTTCTGGAAAAGACCTAGTCCTTTTTTGGAAGTGGCCTCCGTTTCACAGGAAAGCACATTTCCTACAGGTTCCTTTTTCTTCCTTCATACTCGAGTAGAAGAGTGAATGGAGTTGATGAATCTGGCACAAAGACAAATACGGTCATTTAGGAAAGCAAGGTAACTGAAGTTAGTCCATTGCTGTTTCACATTTGATATGTTATTATACTTGGGAGGAATATACAGATTGTGAGATTTTTCTGCCTTGAAAATTATTTAAAATATGTTTAAATTCAAGCTGTACAGAAATACTTTTGCCCATTTCTATGGCCATCAAGACAGCTCCCCTGCCTTGGGAGCGAGATGAACTATTCCTCCCTTCCCATCAAGCCAGCTATGATTCATGACTCAGTCACTCATTCGTTCTTATTTTGCACTAAAAATCACCCTATGCACTAACCTTTTTCTTTGTTTTGCTTTTACGTGGTTTCTGATTGGTTTCGTGAATGTACAAATGAGGGCAGTTGTTTTAGATTTTTATAATCTTGAAAGAGCTGCTGGAAAAATCGTACACATTTTTACAAAATGTTAGTGATGATGATAAGAAGAGCACTTAAAATAGTAGGTGTGGAGTCCGTCAAGTTGGGGTTTAATTTTGGCTCTCTCAGAGTTGAGCTACTTAATTTAATACGGTTCACTTAACTATTCCAAGACTCAGGTTCTCAGAAATCATAGGAACAGCCTCAGAAGTCTACAGGAAGTAGTAAGTCTATGCTAAAGTCCTTATCCTTCTGTCTGGCTCCTGGTGGGTAGGCAAGAAGTCGATTTTTTGTTTTTTGGTTTTTAGAGATTTACTTATTTATCTTAGAGAGAGAGAGCACGGAAGCATGTGCGTGGGGGGTGGGGCAGAGGGAGAGAGTCAAGCGGACTCCCCACTGAGCCAGAGCCAGACAGGGGCCTCCATCCCACAGCCCATGAAATAATGACTTGAGCTAGAACCAGGATTTGGACACTTAACTGACTGAGCCACCCAGGTGCCCCAGAAATCAATTTTTTTAATTAACACCACCTAATTTAGGTGTTACTTTAACAGGCCAAACAAATAAACAAAACATGTATTGAAGATTGAACTACAGTTGAAGTTAGCGTAAAATCTGAAATGGTGAAGTTAGAGAGAGTCTAATTTCCAAATAAGAACAAAGTAGACCGAAATCAAAAGTTTTGATCCTACTCCTTGTCCTAGGTTAATGTTTGCCTTTATAAGTTTTTGTATCACACCGAGGGAATGATCAGACTTTTAAATACTCTTGACAGGTTGGACAAATAAACTTTGAGAAATGATAAGCTGAATTTTTCAACAGTTAACCTTTTTGTAAAACGCATTAGCCATAGGGAGATCTAAGTAATAATAAGATAAAAAAGGCTGGAGATTATAGTATTCTTTCTGTAAATTAGCGATGTGATTATAATGGCTTCAAAATGCTATGGGGGTATTGCAGAAAAATTGAAAATATAAAGCTATAAAGATATGAGGTAAAAGATGAATTTATGAGGATTTATATTCTAAATCACCAGTTCGTGCATCATGTTCATGCATTAATTCATTTCATAAACATTGAGGACCCACAGTGTGTCAGATACGAAGCTAGGTTCTGTGAATACAGAAACCTAGAAAGCAGTTCCTTGCCCTTACAGGGCTATGAGCCACTGAAAGATAAGGCTATTAAAAACATTTTACATATGGAGAAAATTGTATGAAAAGCAGATAGAATTAACAGCATGAGGCCAAGGGCCCAGGGGAAATTTCCTGGTAGTTTGACCCCTAATGAAAGAGTAGGAGTTGGCAATATGAGAAGGTGCACATGTGTATTTGTATATGTGTACGAGGACAGACAGGGAGAAGGTTGCATGCCGAGAGTAAGCTTACGCTCGGAGGCCTGTAAATGGGAGCAGATGCGTGTGGTCGGTAGTGGAAAGGAAGAGAAGGAGGGCTGGAGAGGAGATCGAGCTAGAAGAGGGGGCTAGAGGCAGATCTTAGCGTCTCTTTTAAGCCTTCAAAAGCACTAAAGATTTCGTTAAGGAGAAGCCACTAAAGCATTTTAAGCAGGAAATGATGTGGTCAGATTTTGTTGTTATTGTGGAACTCAGTTTTGATAACTTTACAGTTTATTGAAGTAATACTTAATATGTGACCACACAAATAACCAATGGAATGCAGCACCAAAGAGAAGACAGAGTATTGCCAAGTATTTAACAAGTTAAAAAGGGTGATTTTCTCTTCCTCCTCCTCCTCCTCCTCCTCCTTCTTTTTTAAAGAAAACATGTAATAGGGGACAGTGCTTCTCAAACTATCTGCAGTGGAGGACTAGTTTCTTTTTGTTATCTGTCACAGACTGATAGCTTTATTAAAGGCAATAAGGCTGAATTATTTAGAAAATAAACTTTAAAAAAACATATACAATGTAAACCTCCATTTTTTTGATTATTTTCTTTATTAGATTCAGTAGCATATATTGCATTTCTGTGAATATAATCAGAACAAAAATTTAGGGAAAGAGGAAAGAGTCACCGAGACTATCCATATTGCTCATTGAAAGTGTGTGGGTGATTAACATTTCTGTACTTACCTCATTGCAGACCATTAAAAAAATAGGCCACAAACCACATTTTGAGAGAGTTTTACATTAGCAATTAGTTTATATACTGATGATATAAAAAAAGTTCTTTGGAGTTTTTTAAGGGTTAGAAAAATGAAACAAAACTAAGTTCAGCAAGAGGCATTTGGATACCATGTAGAGAGACTTGAAACGTAAAGATTGTAAACTCTTTTTATATAGCTTCAGAATAGTCAATGAATATTACAATCTTTTTTCTCTGGATTAAAAAAAAAACGTCTTTGGGTGTCATTTTGCCTGTCACACTACCCATCCAACCCCGAAAGCATTACATTGACCTATTCTTGCAGGCAATGAGAACCAGTGAGTTTGACTAATTATTTCCTAGAACGTTGTTACAGTGGCCATGTTGAAAGAATAATATAACTCTGTTTATAGCTACTTTCTAAGAAACATGCCATGGAAAAAGGGGGATTGACCTGTTCAGTTAATACTTGATTTTAATATGTTAGATACTAGGAAGTAGGCGTGAAGTCTACAAAGGAGCAGCTACACGCATATATAGATGCTGATGGAAGTTGAGAAAATTAACTTTGTATTCATATGCCTATTTAAAACATTAATATAGACAAATTTCATTAATCTGAAAAACTTCCATTTTTCCTTGGGCATTTATTAATTCAGTTGTTAATTTAACCTATCGTCATTGAGCACCTAAGTCTATAGCTGTGTTGGGAGCTAGGATTGTAGAAAATATGATCCCTATGTGAAAATTGGTCCTCTAGGGAAAGGTGGACAAAACCTAAGTGACCACAATCTGATGGGTTAGCCATTAAAGTAGTATCCATAACAGAAGTTTAGTTTTAGGAAAGACTCAAAGTCTTCTACATCTCCCAGGAGTAGACAGATATAATTGTGATAAGTCTGAAGCTCTGCAATACAAAATGATCAACCTATGTATTTTAGGATATAATGCAGTTTCCCAAGCTCCTATTATTTTCCCTGGCCAGTGTTCATACATTATTTTTTCTGGCCAGTGTTCTTAAATGGCCCTTCCCAATTTTGCTTTATTCTTTTTTTCCTCTTGGGACTATATCTTATCATTAGAGTCTAATAATCAACTGGTTATAATCAACTAGTAATAATTATAATGAAATTAATAAATACAAAGTAACTCATTTATTGACTCTTACAAGCCAGTCACTTTACAATTTTTATTTAACCCATTCAATAGCTGAGAGATATGCCCATCTTACGGATGATGAAGTTAAGGTAATTTGCCTACGATGATACTGCAATTATGTAGCAACATGAGAATTCAAGCCCAGACAATACTGTTATAGTGTTTTCCAGCATTAGCCATTATTATGATTTTTCTAGACTTCCTCCCTGATACCCAAATCCTTTATATTGGTGCCTATCTGCATTCCAACCCTATGCCTCTGAAGAACAATCTAAATCCATGACTTCTCTAGGTCTTTATTTCTCTGGGTTGTCTGCTTCTCACAAAGAATTGGTCTATTCACTTCGGTTACAGAGGTGATGAGCTAGGCTTCTCTCAATCTGAGAGTGCATTTTTTAAAGATTGTAACCCATCTCAAATCTATTTTGAAAGAAGTTAACATCTAAATCTTGAGTATATCAGTTTTATTTAATCGTTGAAAGAGCATAATAAATAAAATGGATCTGGTTCTACAGCAAAGTATTAGAGAAAAAGACTTAAAAACTGTTAGTTAAGCCCTATTTTGCTTACTATCATAAATTAGCATGAATACTTGCATTCTCTACCTTGTGTTTGGCAAGCACTGGGCATTTTAAATTAATGAATTTCTCAACCACTTAGGAGATTTAAAGCAAAGTTTACTCTCAAGATGTAACTTGAGACTGAGTTATACCACTGTTTTATTATTCCTAATGGCACCGAGTCAATCCACAGATATTTCATCCTGCAATTTTCTGCTGTTATGAAAATGCATAATGTTAATCATTGTAATACTTTATAATCTGACCATAAACCAATGTTTATAGTCAGTTAATCATTGTATTACTTTGCTTTAGGTAATTTAGTACATTACCATAATGTAGCAATCTACTTAATATAAATTTTAAAGTGAACACAATAAAAGTTGTATAGCATTAATATATTATGCATGCTAACCTGAAATTTTAAAATACAGCTGAAGTTTGGACAGAGTTCAGATGTTCTATGACTTTGGTTTCTTTTGTCTTTGCTGGGAAAAGAGGGAAGACTTAAAGGCAGAGAAGTATACTGTTACTCTGCTTCCCATTATTTATGAATCTGTCACAACCTGCTTCAGGTAAGAATAGCTTTTGATATCCGCAGGCTGTCACTTAGGAATCTACAACTACTCGTTTTTGAAAGACTGAACTTTAAGGGCAATATACCCCAAATTAAAAAAAAAAAAATCAGTAAGCTTGGGAATAGTTGGCAGTAATTTAAATAAATAAAATTAAATTTTAATAAAGTGAAATAGTGCTTTGCTTACAACAGACCTCAAGGAATTTTTTTTTTTATGAACACTTTTAGAATTAACACAAAGATTTCAAGACAATGAAATTGGGTATTATCTTGGTTTTGAAAACACATTTACTTGAGTGGCTGCTAGTTAGCTTCTAGGCACAGCGTTAAGTGCTTTCTTCGTGCTTTATCACCTTTGGCCCTCGTCGTAAGCCTGAGGTAGAGATTGCAGTCTTGGCATGTAAAACTTGAAAACCTGGTAATGCCAAGCTGGGAGTTTAGTTGGGATTTTTAGAAAATGGCAACGAACTCTGTACACATGAGGGCCTTCCCTCCATTCTTTCTATGATGATGAAGAATATGAGTACTGGGGACATGTTCATGGTTCCCAGCCACCAAAGTCTCAGCATCAGCATCTGGCATGCCCACACTGATGAGACTGGGTGGTGGGTTCAAGGAAGATACAGAGTATGGTTATGAATCAGAAAAAGGCTGTATATACATAGCTCCAGTGTGACTGAAAATCAGTCAAGCAGTTTCTAGCTATCAGTCTCCATGTTAACAAAACTTCAATAACATTTGCCAAAGGAAATTTTGGCGCATATTAAAAAAAAAATCACCTGGGAATTCCTTTAGGATGGCTACAGTTGTGTGGTTCACTTGAATTTTAAAAAAATATTTGCACTGTCTTTAAATGATGAAGTCTTTTCAGGACTATTACTCCTGATGAGACGTTCAGAATTACAATATCTTTATGTGGATTTGTTGTATCATATGAACTATATTTAAAAAATTTGAAGATCTAAACTATGTCCTGAATTTGTTTTTCTTCTGCTTTCATCACTACCAGAGTGTGGTGAATAATGAAACACATTAATTTGATTAAATGATTGAGAAAGCTTTTTGTTTTCAGTGTCTTTTACAAAATAAAATTTTCTCTGCTGGATGCTTTGGACTTAGAGAAAAGTAAATGAAACAGCTACAAACTGCTTAAGTAGTGATAAGAGGCACAGTGAGAAGACTAGTGCAGAGGTTCCTAAACTTGCCGCCCACTAGAATCACCAGGTGGTCTTTAAAAAATTTCAAAGCCAAGGCCACCCCCCAGGTAATTGAATGATGATTTAGCAGATGGATGGGTAGTGAGATACAGGTACCAGTACTTTTGCAAGTTTCCAAGTGATCGTAATAAAGCTAAAGAAGTTAGGGAACCGCTGACCTATTTTATCTTGCATAATGGGCATCACTTTCAAACTTGGCTTTATTCTGTTTAAGATAAGTCTGTCTCAGATTAAATATTTTCATGTAGTACTTTTGTCTGAACATATACATAACAATGAGTAGAGATTATGTAATGCACTGAGTTTCATGAATAAATATCACAGGGCTAGACTGGGACTGTGAAATTCTTTTCACCATATTTTAGAAAACAAGACAAATGGACTGTTTGGAGAAATATCTTAGTTTAAATAAAATTCACTGGAAAAAATAAAATCACAATAGAATATTTATGTGTTTGCAATAATGGCAATACTGTTAAATTTCACTATCTTTTCCAACTATTAGTTTTGATAGTACCTTTATAGGAAGCTTATAATGAATACTCAGAAAAAGAAAAATTAGTAAATAAGAGATCAAACTTGTTTTTTTCTTTGCCATATGTTTTCATTGCTTTAGTTAATGGAAGTATATGCAGACTTAATACTGACCTTAAAAATATCTATAGCCACGGCAACACCTGACGTTTACTGACCATCTCTTTTTAGGTTCTTTTCTTTTTTTCTTTTTAGATTCTTCTCATAGATTATCTCCATTCTTGAAATTGATTTTTGTATTCTCATATTGAAAAGGAAATGGAGTTTGATAAGTTCTTTATAGATCTTGGATACTAGCCCTTTATCTGATAAGACATTTGCAAATATCTTCTCCCATTCTGTCCATTGTCTTTTGGTTCTCTCCACTGTCCACTTTTGCTGTGCAAAAGTTTTTTATCTTGATGAAGTGCCAATAGTTGACTTTTGCTTTTGTTTCCCTTGCCTTTGGTGACATGTCTAGCAAGAAGTTGCGGCAGCCGAGGTCACAAAGGTTGCTGCCTGTGTTCTCCTCTAGGATTTTGATGGACTCCTGTCTCACATTGAGGTCTTTCATCCATTTTGAGTTTGTCTTTGTGTATGGTGTACACAAAACTGGACCAGTTTCATTCTTCTGCATGTGACTGTCCAATTTCCCCAGCACCATTTATTGAAGAGACTGTCTTTTTTCCATTGGATATTCTTTCCTGCTTTGTCAAAGATTAGTTGACCATAGAGTTGAGAGTCCATTTCTGGGTTCTCTATTCTGTTGCACTGATCTATGGGTCTGTTTTTGTGCCAGTACCATACTGTCTTGATGATCACAGATTTGTAATATAACTTGAAGTCAGGCATTGTGATGCCACTAGCTTTGGTTTTCTTTTTCAACATTCCTCTGTCTATTCAAGACCTATAAAGAACTTCTCAAACTCAACACCCCAAAAAACAAAAAAAAATCCAGTCAAGAAATGGGCAGAAGGACATGAAGAGACATTTCTCCAAAGAAGATGTACAAATGACGAACAGACACATGAAAAAAATGCTCTACATCATTTGACATCAGGGAAATACAAATTAAAACCGCAATGAGATACCACCTCACACCGGTCAGAATGG
Source organism: Eumetopias jubatus (assembly GCF_037043125.1). Taxonomy (NCBI): domain Eukaryota; kingdom Metazoa; phylum Chordata; class Mammalia; order Carnivora; family Otariidae; genus Eumetopias; species Eumetopias jubatus. The sequence goes on along the minus strand of NW_028274820.1, from coordinate 48,107,429 downwards.
CTAAAATGAACAAGTCAGGAAACGACAGATACTGGTGAGGATGTGGAGAAAGGGGAACACTCTTACACTGTTTGTGGGAATGCAAACTGGTGCAGCCACTCTGGAAAACAGTATGGACGTTCCTCAAGAAGTTAAAAATAGAGCTACCCTAGGACCCAGCAATTACACTACTAGATATTTACACAAAGGATACAAACATTGTGATCTGAAGGGGCACGTGCACCCCAATGTTTACAGCAGCAATGTCCACAATAGCCAAACTATAGACAGAGCCCAGATGTCATCCATTGATAGATGAATGGATAAAGAAGTTGTAGTATATATATATACAATGGAATGTTACTCAGCCATCAAACATGATGAGATCTTACCATCTTCAGTGACATGGTTGGAATTGGAGGGTATTATGCTAAATGAAATAAGTCAACCAGAGAAAGCCAATTATCATATGGTTTCACTCATGTGGAATTTAAAAAAAACAGAGAATCATAGGGGGAGGGAGGGAAAAATAAAGTAAGACAAAATCAGAGAGGGAGAAAAACTGAACTTGAGGAAACAAACGGTTGTTGGAGGTGGGTGGGGGATGGGGTAATTGGGTGATGGGCATTAAGGAGGGCACATGATGTAATGAGCACTAGGTGTTACATGCAACAGATGAATAACTGAACTCTACATTTGAAATTAATGATACACTATATGTTAACTAATTGAATAGAGTTATAAAAAGAAAAGGAATGGACATTCAGAGACTCACTGACTTTCATAACCAATGAATGTGGCAAAGCTGGGATGTTAAGCTAGAATGGTCCAATTTGAAAGCATACTTTTTTTTTTTGGTTTATTTCATCATGTATCTCTAGTCACAAGAATTAAATTTGTTCTGATTTCATTGAAATGTACACTGTTCCTTCCACTATATCTGCCACTTAACAGTAGATTATGAAGATAGAGTTCAAAGAATTACTTCCTGGGGGCACCTGGGTGGCTCAGTCAGTTGGGCGTCTGCCTTTGGCTCAGGTCATGATCCCAGGGTCCTGGGATCAAGCCCAGCATCGGGCTCCCTGCTCAGTGGGAAGCCTGCTTCTCCCTCTCCCACTTCCCCTGCTTGTGTTCCCTCTTTCGCTGTGTCTCTTTCTGTCAAATAAAATAAAATCTTAAAAAAAAAAAAAAATTACTTCCTGGCCTAAACACAGTCAAAATGAGGAAGGGGTGTGTGTATATTTCCTTAAGTGTGTAAATTTTGAATCTGGCTTTACACATATAAGGGTGAGATAAAAACAAAAATTACATGCTGGTGGGGATTAAAACTGTTGAGCTTTTGGAAATTGGCTCATTCCTGTGTTTGCTGCAACCAGTCTGGTGCTTTGTGTCACACTTCCCTGCCATATGCAGGCACATTGGCTCTTTTCCTAGGGAAATTGTTTATTTTAAAACACACTCAGAAGACACTATTGGCTAAACAGTGGTTATCCCTGTTTTCTGCCATACGGAACCTAATATTTTGTGATTATAACCATAATGGCTTCTTGTGTTCAAGTGACAAAAATCCAACTCACACTAGCTCAAGCCAAAACAAACAACAAAACAAAAACAACAAAAACAAAACTCAACAAACAGTGACCACGCATTTATTGGAAGGATTCCAGGGGTAGCTTGACCTCTGAAGGAACTTACATAAGAATGACACTGCTTTAGGGCTTTTAGGCACAGAGAGGCAGGCTATATCTTTGCTAGGATTTCTGCTTTTCCTTATTTCATGTATTTCTGTGTGCATTCACCTCATTCTGTTCTGTTCTTTCACCTACTTAAGAGTGTGTAGGGGAGATGGCAAGGGGACTGGGCCTGAACTGCGGCTTCATGCTTATATCTTCTAAATTTAGCGATCTGATAGGTAGGAGCTCTTATCCTTATTCCCAGACCAAAGGTAAAAAAAAAAAAAAAAAAACCCCGAGGGAAAATCTCTGCCTGTTCTGGTTTGGGTGCCCTGCTTTCTTCTGGACGTGTCACTGTGGTCACACCTGGATTACATGCCTAATCCTCAGAGTATCAGGGTTAGCACCCTCCCCCAAACTCCAGAGATGGAGCAGGGAGACAACTGAGCCTGAATGGAAGAGAAAGAATTTGTTCCAGGAGAGGATGAAGAAAGAGTACGTGATGACTAAAATGGTAGGTGACAATTGCCCAGACATTCCCTTGAGTTCTTTGTATTCATTCATTTCTTACCTCACTTGGTAGCTGGGTAACAGATGAGGTTTATAATGTTGGTGCCTTACCTATTACCAAAACTGAGGACACGGTTACGTTTTTGAAAACATAGTGAAACTACGAGTGTCTAGCACTCATTCTGGCTTTGGATAATAAATAAAAGTGTAGAATTGAGGTAAAACCAAGGCCATTCACTCTTCGTACAATTTCATTATTTCTCTGAGTCTCATATGCCTCCTTAGTTCAATGGGAGGTTAATAGTGCTTGTGAGGTAGTATTTTACATAGATTCAAGGAGATCATTTAAAGAAGCTTTTAGTCAAGAATTTGCCATATAGTAAATACTCAATGTGTGTTAGCTAATAGTAAAAAGAATTAACCAATCTACTAAGAACAACAGAAACACCTCTATAGTTTAATCAAGAGGTAGAGATCAGAGTGAAATTGTCATGTAATAGTACATTCACAATAGGCTTCACTTTATAATATATATGTACATGTGCATAAACACTCAGGATACTAGTTTATAAGATGAACAGCTTATTTAAAATATGTATGAGCCAGGCACGTAGAATTTCAACCACTTCCATTAATGTCAGCTTTGTTTGGATGTTTTCCTTATCACTGGCCAAACCTTGAACCTCTATGATTTTTACATTTGAATCTTTCTTTTTTAAATTCTATTCCACATCTGTATATCTTCATGGAATCCTAAACCTGGTTCCCAAAGCTTCATCTTTGAGGCATATTCTATAAAAATCACTTTTGATTTAAGAAGTATTAAAACCCACATATTATAAAGACAACATCTTTGTATTTTTTCACAACTCCTTGTGTAATTTTTGGCACCTCTCTGTAAATATGTGAAATATAGAGAAACCATAGTCTATTTGATCTTTATAACAAATAGGTGGCAGGTCCATCGAAAACAGTATTTGAAAAGTTAGTTTCACGTTGAGAATCCATTTAGGCATATGGGGGTAGAGAATTACTACCTCTGTTAAAGTGCTTCTATTGGGAAAAAAAATTACCAAATTTAAAAATAGAATAACACTTTTATTTTGCAAGACACACAAAATTGTTTAAGAAAAATATAATTGTTGACCACCAGATGGCTCTCATATTTTTAAAAATTCCGCAGAAAGAGTGGAAATTCTATTCAAAGTAAACAGATTTAAAAAGGATTGATTTAGAGAAAGTGACATAAACTTGAGCACATGAAAATAAGTGAGGTCCTATAATATTTGGAAATTTCTTTTTAAAAAATGCATGAAGTATATATGAACAGCATGATACAATGTACCTTTCAAGTTTTTATTCCAGTCTTTGAAAATATCATGCTGTTGGTATTTCAAGATGGAAGACTAAATATTAGTGGAAAAAAAATATGTCAGAGGATAGAGTGGTTTTAGTATTTTCATATGAAGTTTTAAAAAACAAATATCCTGTCTCGTAATTAATATAAGGACAAATCCATATGCTTTTGTGCTTCTGGATTTTGCCCTTGTATGGTGTATTATTGATTGCACATCTTCTTCAATGACATAGTCTCTTTATATAAGTATCATTCCACAGGGCTTTGAACAATAATGTCACATTAGAAATCGAGGTCCTCCATAAAAAGCAAAATAATTTTGATCTGTGTCAACCGTGGAGCCAATTCATAGTGCGGGATGCATTCCGCATTGCACCTCGACTCTGGACATTGCTGGCGTCACAACGTTTTGAAGGATGTCTTCTACCAGTTTTAATATGTAAACTATTAAGATAAAAGATCCTACCCTTGTTGCTCCAACAGCTTTTTTAAAGGCTAAGCTGCCCAATTTGTCTTTCATTAAAAGCTGTAGTGCAGTTTTATGATTTGTAGTCACTGAGCCGTTGAGCTTTCAGAGTGTACGATTCTATTTTGAGAACTTTTCCTTGTCAATAAAAAAGGCATATGCCTCAGTGAGTCATCTTAAGTGAGCCGACTCCCAAGGAGGAGTTGACCTGCACTTCCGCCCTGCCTTTCCCCTACCTTTTCTTGTCAGTACAGAGCTTGCCCCTCTGTCTCCTACCACGGAGAAACCAGAAATGTGGAGACAAGGTCTCCTTAGCCCATATGGTTTTATTTGTGTTCTGCTGACACAGTTATAGACATACAGTAACCAACATAAATTTTTAGTTTTATTATCACCTCTAAAAAGAGACAGAAATGTGAAAATTGAAGCCAGAAGGTTTGTATCACAGGATTAATTAGGCAGGGCCAACTGGAGTCTCACTCCTCCTGGCAGCCAGTGCCTCAAGAAGGTGCCTGCCTTCAATTATGGCGTGCACAAAGCAATTAAAAACCCTGTTTCTTTTTCCTGAGGTGTTACTTGTTACTTGATAAATCTCTTTTTTAAAATTCTCTGGGGATCTGAACTGGCTTGAGGTGCAATCTACCAGGGTAGATATTCATGAAAAATTGATTTAGCTCTAGCCTAAGTGCAATAGGTTTCAAATAAACCTGAAAGGAATGAACAGAGTGTTTCTTGGCTGACATTTTATTGGCCATTTTTTTAATGCACAAAAGACTAGATAATTAAGAATTGAGACATTATGGATCTCCACCAGGAGATATGAATCGAATCGGTCAGCCATCCAAGGCATTTTATCCTAAGTCACGCTACACATTTGATTAACCTTTTTCACAGGGTGATTCGTACAGTTCTATGGACAACAATGTGGTGTGCCTAAGTCAGAATTAAGTGCATGCCTCCCAGAGCCCATATCCCCTTTCTAATTGAGCATTGGCTCTCCCTGAAATTATATCTTTCACCTGATTTATGTCCTAGTCCAATGGGATTTGAAACTTAGGTCTGTTGTTCTATTTCTCCAAAAGGAATTTTTGTTGCTTTTCACTGTTGTTTTTGAGAAGTATGTTATTATCCTAATTCTGGAACTATCTAAATATTTAGAAATCTTCAGTTGTGTCCTGTGCAGTTAGTTTTGTGGACTGGGATTTTACCACTACTATGTAAATCACCTAGCTAACCCTTTCCTCTGAAATATAAATAATTTAAAATATGCGATAAGTACTGAGTATAATTGGTACAAAAAATAGTGCTCTATCAAGACATATGGGCTTAAGCTTTATCAGTGATCTCATGCTTCCTGTTGAAAAGAGAAGCAAAATATCTTTTAAATCAATACACTAAAAACCATCTTTGTAAATACAAGAATGAGACTCTATTTTCACTTAAAAAGCATCTTATGTACAATTTAATGAAACAAAGGCAATAATGGACTTCCGTCCATGTTATTTTCTATGGTTTGTGTTTCTGAATTAAAAACATTTACTTATGATAAAATATTTTATCTCATCCCTACTTTTCTATTTTTTCTTTCTCAAGTTTGAATATAAAGGTTAGGCCTATTATTATAAAAAATATTTAATAAATGCTGAGATAGTAAAAATGTTCTACATGGCGATTATGATCAGAAAAACTAAACTTCTAGTGAAGATAAATTTTGACGACATGGCTCTTGAAATCTAGATTCTAGTCACTAGAAATTGTGCCATTCTAATGAGCTTTTTGCTTATTATGGATTATTTATTTAGTGTGTGTATTTCCATCCTTACAAAAGCTGATAATTGGTTTGGTTATTGGCCAGGCTTGATACGATATATTTTTCCTCCTTTGTGACTTAATGGGTCTAAATGTTTTGGAGAAGAAAATGCCAGAATGACACTATCTTAGGAAATTCACGGGTGCCAGAAAATATTTTCTATGTATGTTCTTTCCAGGTCTGGCTTAAAAGTTTCAGCAATAGGTACCTAAACAGAAAGTCTGTTTTGCCACTGGTCTTAGTAAAAGTAACTACTTTGTCTTTGTAGTGAAGCAGTCTGAAGAATGCTGTTTATGACATCGTAATTATTTTGATTTGGACATTGGCAATGGGTAGGCTTTCAGGAAATTGGCTAAGTAGGTCTCTTATGATCTTCTGCCTTCTCTTTTGAGCTCTCTACTATGTTTATTGCTATCCTTGAAGTTCCTCAGTGGGTAGACTAGATCTCCACATGGTCATATGCTTCCCACCTTCTGGTATCCAAGTCTTAGTATATTCCCCTGCCGTTGAGTCTGGGTTGGACCTATTTATATAAGGGATGCCACACCAGTGATGAGATTATTTGTTATGACAAAGGTGAAGGGATTTTGTAGGTGCAATTAAGGTTTCCAATCAGTTGATTTAAACTAAAAGGGAGAGGATTCTGGGTGGGCTTGAGCTGATCTTAAAGGAGGGATTAGAGGTCAGAGATTTAAAGAACAGCTCATTCTCTCTCTCCGAGCAGAGAAGTAAGCCACTGACAAGGAAGTGAATTATGTCAACAACCACTGACATTTGAAGGAAGATCCTGAGTTTCAGATATGGCCCATGTCTGAATCTACACTTACTTGCTGCCTTAGGGGACCCTGAACAGTAAACCCAGCTAAGTGGTTCCTTGGCCCCTGAGCCATGGAAACTAGGATATAATAGTTTGTTACATAGCAATGGATAACACAACCTCCAACACTTATTCACGTTCTAGACCTCTAGTTCCCAAATTTCACTCAGGACATGAATGCCAAAGTATATTAATTGGTGTTGCAGACCTCACTGGGTAACTGAACAAAAAATCTATAACCTGCTAGAGACAGGTAACCAGGTTTATCAAAAGCTTTGCTCTCCTAATACACAGTGTGAATCTCTAAGAAGAATCAACATATAAGCAGTATATCCCACATTTCTTAGGAACCGGTTTCTTTTTTAAAGGTGGCAACTTAGAAAGTAGTGTTCAAAGGAATCCCCTTTAGGAAAATAACTTTTGGTCAATTCATCATCTTAATTTTAAAATCAGCACCCTTCCCTCTCTAAGTTAGGAATCTCCTACTAGATAAATAAATTTATGTTTTATCCTCTTTATCCTACTAGATAAATAAATGTTATCATGCTAACATTTCTGTGGTTAGGAGAACAGTGTTAAACATTATGGAGTATTTTTACTTTAATATAATGTTGAAAATAATAGAGCTTTGACCAAAAGAAATGTATTTCTATTCATGGAGATTATAGCGAATTCCAAAACAGTGACTCCATCTGCTGTAGAGCTGTTAAAATTCAAAATTGTAAAGACAATTGACATTTTATAATCTCATTACATTCTTGCTAAAGCCCTATCTGGATTAACCTCTCATCATTTGGATTCCTAAGGTAGATGTCTGCATATGATAAAACACATAGGTCATAGACTGTGTTCCCAAGATTTTAAGCATGGCATTTCCTTTAAATGAAATTGTTGGAAAGTGAAAAATGCTGCTAGGGAAGATTTTCCTTCTCTTTAGCAACAAGAGCCATTTTTCAAGTCTCTACTTCTTACCTGATAAAGTTCCCAGAGAGTCAATTTACTTTCTTTACCTCCTTAATTTTGCTTGTTCCCGCTGGGCCTTTTGAGATCATTGCCACAGAATCAATGTGAAGAATTTCTACAACCTTTTCTTTATTTAGTGATCTCTGAAAACTAGTATGCAACTCTTGAGTGACTGGAAAAATGAATGTAATGGGTACCAATTAATAACATTTCACTGAATTAATTTAAATAGTACGTCTTTTACTTTAATCTCCCCTATTTTCCTGAGAGCATTAAGCAACCATTGTAATATTAGACTCATTCATAGAAATCTGGAGTCAATTGGCCTTGAAGTACCTTAGTGTCTTGTTTGGCATTTCCATGAGAAAAGTAAAAGCTTAGAATATTCTAGAAAGTTTATTGTGAACTCGGAATACTGGAGTTTTTATCCATATTTAAAAGTGTTCTTGAACTTCAAATCTACCTGAAAGTCCAACTTATACAAAGACTCCCATGTTTGGACACTCTCTTAACTTAAAATCTTAGTAAACTGATTTTTGTTTCCATATGTAGCAATAATAATTCTCTTCCTCATTTCCTGAAAATCATAATGGATTGGAAGATCTGTTTCTTCCTACATACCTATGCTATGATTTTATTGTTAGAAACTGGAGGGGGGCCTCATAAATAAAGGAAAAGAAATTTGACTTCATAATTCTAACTCAGGGATTTCTCAGATCAGGCATCATTGATGTTTTGGGCCAATTTTTTCTTCAAGGGGTTGGCCTGTGTATTAGAGCAGCATCCCCAGTCTCTACCCACTAGAGACATTCCAGTTGTGACAGACAAATATGTCTTCAGACGTTGTCCAGTGTCCCATGGGAATCAAAACCCTCCCACTGGAGCACCACTAATTAGACACCTTTTATTATTTGGAAATTGATTGAATTCATTTTAACTTGGGGGTATTGGTTAATATTTTGAAATTTTCTCTCATTATTGGTTATTTGATGCTAAGTAAGTTGGACAGCAGTTTGGTATTGCGACTGTGTTTTTATTTGTTGTGTTTGATCCATATTACCAATTTGGACACAAAACTAAAATCTTCCAGCATTTAGTGAGAAGTGTTCATGTATAGCTATCTGGTACATATTTTTGATGCACATATTTTAACTTTGAAAGCACTTAAAATTATTGTCAAAATATTGAGGATGCTAAGTGAGTATGGTAATTGACAGGAGTTGAGCCAACACAAAGGCATATTTTGGAGACTCATGGAGTTTATGGAAAACTTCCTGATTTGCTGTGCTTGGGCTACAAATCAATGAATGGAGGTTTGCTTGAAGGAATTACTTTGTCCATGTTCCCTTTGTTTACTTTCTTCAAGTGCAGCAGGTGGAATTTAGCAGATATTGCTTATGCACTTCCAAAAATTCTGCCATGGTTTGTGCTTGTGCTTCAAAAGATTGTCTTGGAAACAAATTATATTATATGTTCTTGTTAACTAATCTTTAAATTTACCTCATTCTTTATGGTTTTCTGAAAATGGAAAGTTTCAAGGTTTGAGAGAGGGAAGACAATAGGATGGAAAGCCCCTGTTTTCCTACTTTTCTGCAACACTAACTTATATAAAAAACTGGGGGCACCTGTGTGGTGCAGTCGGTTAAGCATGGACTCTTGATTTTCACTCAGGTCATGATCTCAGGGTCATGAGATCGAACCCCGTGTCAGGCTGCATGCTGAGCATGGAGCCCACTTAAGATTCTCTCTCTCCCTCTGCCCGCCGCCCCCCCCAAGTCCCCTGCTTGCATGCATGTTCAAGCTCTCATTTTCCCTCTCTCTCTCTCTCTCTCTCAGATGACAAAGATAACGATGATGAAGAAATTAGAAAGATCAGCAAAGAAAATTCTGGCCAAGGGAAATGAAGTCAGAACAGGGGAAGGATAAAGGGGGGAAAAACAGTTGGGCCAGTGGCCTGACTCACCCAAGTTCAAACACAGTGATTTTTTCAGACTGAAAGGAGTCTCAAGGAGCAGGAGAGGGTGAATCTCTTTTCTGTGAGGATTTCTCTAGGAAAACTGCCTTCATCCTGAAGAATGATTTACTGGTCTTTAGTTTAACATATTTTTCGCTTAATCCCCTTGCATCACTTTCCCCAGAGTGCCTCCCTCTAATACCTGAATATCCAGATTAAGAGGGTTTCTTTCATCAAGGGGTGTGCTCAAGAACTTCTGACTACCTTATCTGATGCTGATTGCATCACTCGTCAAGAGTCTTCCTTTCCTTGTATATTCTTTCACTGCCCTTTTCTTTTTTTTTTGCCACTCCTTGATTTTAGCTGTGTGCAGCAATTTGATCTATCAGACAGGCTCTCACATCTTTGAAACACCCAGAGAAAGAATCAGGGTACAAGCCATTCTGCTACCAGGAAGCTCTTCTGCATGTATGTCAATTCATGGATGAATAGACACACACTGGGAAGGGCAACATCTCACTTTACCCACAATCTTACATTCCCATAAGCTTCCTCAGAAACTTATATAGCAAAAATTTTGTATAAGCTCTTTCACACCAGTAAGTAGTGATTTTTCATGCTTCTGAATATTATTCTAGCAATTCTTCCCCAAATAGGGGCAGTCTACTTAAAAGATAAATTTCAGTGTTCACCTTGGAAGGAAGAACTTACCTAAAATTGAAAAAAGAGAGTCTTTTGAGCTAGAAAGTCTTAAGATTAAATCTCTTAGACTCTATTACATGCATTTTAACAAGGTCATTTTGATATATCAGTAAATAATTTCCTTTGGATCCATGATTGAGCTAAGTTATTACAAAGTCTGCTTTGTAGCAAATGTTCTCTTGAGGTTATTGTGTGTTTGTATAGTGGACAATGATAGCGCCTAAATGGATATTCTGTGGTTTGAGGATCTCTTCTGGAAAGAGTAAAATATTACTTACTTATATTTTTCTCTTACCCTGACTTTTATACTTTTTTTTCCTACTTACCATCATTTAAAGGTCATTTAAGTCTTTCTAGATTTTCTCTCTCTCTTCCCTCCCTTTGCCTATCTTTCCCTCTCTCTCTCTCTCTCTCTCACACACAGAGCTTCTTCTTGTCATCCTTCCTGGCTCTTGAACAGTCTTTGTCTCTCTCTACTCTTTTGCTGTTCATTCTTCAACTACCTCAACCTCTGACAATCTGACTTCTTCCCTTTCAGTTTGCAAATCTATTTTTGTTAAGACTACCTTTCATATCCATGTCACTAAATGTAACAGACAACTATCAGCTATGTCTTATTTGATCTCTCATTAGCAATCACCTACCTCTTCCACTGGCCTACAGGTCACTGACAATCTCCTAGATTTTCTTCTATCTATTTATTTCACAGACTTTGTTGCTAGCATCTCGTCCTCTGTATAGCATTTTTCAAGTTCCCAGGATGATGTTCTAAGCCTTTTTTCTTTCATGTCACATACTTGCTCATCAAGTTTCATCCATTCTTGTGGCTTCATTATGTCCCATACACGGAACACTTCTATTTCAGCACCTATTGTTGCATAACAAACCACTCCAAAATTTAGTGGCTTAAAACAGCAATGATGTTTTTATTTTTCACTAGACTTATGGACTGGGCTAAGCAGCATTGCTTTCTTACTTCATGTGGCTTTAGCTACATCATCTGTGGGCGGAGTTGTCCTGAACAGCCAAGAGGGTCTGTTCACATGGCTGGTCTTTGATGTAGGCTAGTGTCCAGGAGTTCGCCTAAGACTGTCAAATGGAACATCAATATGTGTCCCAGACATGTGGTTTGTGCCTTGTACAGTATGATGGCTGAGTTCCAAGAACAGTTTCAAGAATGAGAAATCCTAGAAGTAGGAAATAGATGCTGTTAGTTCTCTTAAAAAAGTATCTCTGTGACTTGGACAATTTCACTACAGTCTATTTCTTAAACTCTCAGAGGAGCAACCCAATTCAAGGAGGTGGGGGTGGGGAATAAATTCCATAGGTTGATGGGAAGAGTAATAAAATGTGTTTGGCCATCTACAAAGTACATAAATTTATCCTACATGCAAAATACCCTCATTTTCCCCAGGACTCCCAACATCTCATCCTATTATTGCATTAGGCTCAAAGTCCAACATCTCATTATCTAGATCAGGTCCAGATATGGCTAGGCTCCTTTTGATAGGAAGAGTTATATATGAATTAGCAGACAACTCATCTGACTCCTACAGAGTCAATATGCAATACTGAAATGAGGATAGTAGAACATAATAGACAACCCCTTTCAGAAATCAGAGAGGCAAATAGCAGTGACTCATTCACAGAAATCTTGAAATTTAGCTGAGCCCTTGTCAGCTCCTTGATGAAGGCTCCTAGCTTTCTTGGATCGATTCTCCATGCTTCTCAGCTTTACCATCTGGGCTCCTGGCTCTCCTAAATAGGTCATCTTTATGTCTATAAGATATCCCATGTGGCAGCTGGGTAGCTTTCTCAGGCTGTGTCCTGCTTCTTAGAAGTTGGGGAGTCTCAAAGCTCTCTTTTATTATTGAATTATCACTGTTCCTTCTAGTACAAGTTGATACAAGTATAACGGGGGATATAAGTATAAGTACATGGCTTTAGGGAATATAACTTATCTTCTAGAGTAATAAATCTTCATTAGGTTAAGACTTGACTTCTATGAAAAGTGTTAAAGAATTGATCTGAAGTCTAATATTCTTTTTTATATGTAACAGTTTCAACCTTTTCTTCCTTAACTGATTTTAAGGTTTTAAAGTTTGGTTTTATGATAAGCCAGTAGTTTGGTGAGTATCAGCGAGGTGCTAGAGTTGGTTCCTTGGATCAAACACAAGGATCTCTTTGCAACATTTTGTACAATGCATAGGCCATGATGAAAGTATTTACACCATAGAAATAATCAAACATTACAAATAAGGGTTCCTTGTCTCCCAAGAGAGCTGATTATAATATTTTTACCAGCATTTTAACTGGTTAGTAGGTTCATTGAATACATAATCCATCACTGAAGGTAAACACAATAACTTTGTTAAACTTAGCATCTTTCAGTCAAGGTAAACTCAACTTGAATCAAATTTATTCAGTAGTATGACTATGAAAAAGGTGAATGTAGTAGCTTAAAGCTCTTATAAAAGCTTTAAGCCAAACTATGGACTTGTACCATAATTTAACAGTATTGTTGGATCTTTCTTGCATGGTGATTCATTCCTTTATTTGTACAGTAGCTCCGTGAAATGTTGCTCCGAATTGATATTGTAATCAATAAAATACTTTTAACCAGAAAAAAAATTATAACAAGAAATTGGTACAACATCTTCATTCAGTGATGGCTAGAACAAACCAAACCAAACCAAAACATGAATCAAAGCCACTATCCGAATCGACAGACTGATTCTCTAAACTTTAAAAATAGATTCTCAAAATGTTTGACACTCTCTAGTTCTTCCCCTGCAAATGAAAATAATTCCATATTTCAGTTTATAGATGAGAAATCCTATGTTCATTAACTGTTGACACTGTAGAATGTAGATAAGGCTAACTTAAAATCTTAAACAGCTTGGTATGGAAGGAGTTTCCAATAAAAACTTTGCATATATGGTGGAAATAAAGGTTTATTACAGGAGATCTATTAGTAATGAAATGATCTACTAGTAATGAAATTATGTTTTCCTTGTTCAGGAAAACACTTGAAATTTTTCTTAAATTAGATTTTTTATATTAATAGCAATTATATTTACTTATGACTACATGTACACTTCAGTCTGTTGTGTTCAGATGCTTATATGAACTTACTTCTTTATGCGTTAATGTGTTTGCATCTGTGTCTGATTCAGTTCAAAGATTTTTCTCAAGGGGTAGCCTTGTTTATTGCATTGATCCTATAAGCAAATATTTTGTGTTCATGCTTAATTCGAAAACATTAATGCATCCATGCCAAATGGCTAGAAATAAACTGCTCACAGAAAATGGTGTACTCTTGTGTGCTGATTTATCTTTCTTTTGATTTATAATAAAACTATGATTTAAAAAGTATACTATAAATTTTTTAAAATTATGTAGTTTTATCTGTTAAAACTATTGTAAATTTTAAAATACTACTTTTTATTTTTATGAGACATAATTGACATAAGTTTAAAGTGTAGAATATGTCTATCTTGTAATAGGATTACCAGCATAGTCTTAGTTACCACCTTTATCATATCACAAAATTGGGATTTCTCTTTTGTGGTGGGAACATTTAAGATAGACTCTCAGTCTTTGAAGTTTACAGCACATTATTGTTGTCTATAATCATTATGCTGTGCATTAGATCTCCAAAACTTAATTATCCACTGGTTGCAAGTTTATACCCTTAAACAATATTTCCCCAATTCCCCCAACTCCCAGCCCCTGGTAACCACCATTCTACTGTCTATGGTATTTTAGAGTTTCTAGATTCCACATTTAAGTGATATTGTACAGTATTTGTCTTCCTTTTTCTGACTTACCTTACTTAGCATAATGCATCCGAGGTCCATCCAGACACTGGATTGTCTTCTTTCCTCGTGGCTAAATAATATTCCATTGTCCGCATATGCATAACGTCTTGTCTTTTTTTAACTTTTATTTGAAGTATGGTTGGAATATTAGTTTCAGATGTACAACATAGCGATTGACAATTATATATTTTATGATATGCCCACCATAAGTATACTTACCATATGTGATTGTACAAAATTATTACAATGTTGCTGATTATATTTCCTATGCTGTGCTTTTCATCCCCATGACATTTATTCCATAATTAGAAGATTGTACCTCTTACTCCTCTTCACCTCTTTTGCCCATCCCTCTGTCCCCCTCCCTGCTGACAACAAACACTTTGTTCTCGGTATTTATGGTTCTGCATTTGTTTTAGATTCCACATATAGGTGAAATCATGGGATATTTGCCTTTATTTGTCTCATGTGTTCCACTTAGCATAGTACTCTCTAGGTCCATCCATGTTGTCTTGAATAGCAGGATTTCATTCTTTTATATGACTAAATATTATTCCATTGTGTACATATACATCTTTATCCATTCATTTATTTGATGGACACTTAGATTGTTTCCAAATCTTACTTGTAAATAATGCTGCAGTAAACATAAGGGTGCATATCTTTTTTTTTTTTTTAATAGTGTTTGTTTTCTTGGGTTAAATACCCAGTAGTTGGATGACTGGATCATATGTTAAATATATTCTTAACTTTTGAGGAAGCTCCACATTGTTTTGCAGAGTGGCTGCACCGATTACATTCCCTTCGATAGTACACTAGAGCTCCCCCTGTACATCCTCAGCAATACTTGTGATTTCTTGTTTTTTTGACACTAGGCATACTGACTGTGTGAGGTGATATCTCCTTGTAGTTTTGATTTGCATTTTTCTGGTGATTAGTAATGGTGAGCATCTTTTTATGTGTCTGTTGACCATATGTATGTCTTCTTTGGAAAAATTACATTCAGGTCCTCTGCCCCCTTTTAACTGGATTATTAGGTTGTTTGACATTGAATTCTATGAGTACTTGGATATTAACCCCTTATCAGATTTATCATTTGTAAATATCTTCTCCCATTCAGTAGGTTGCCTTTTAATTTTGTTGATGGTTTCCTTTGTTGTCAGAAACTCTTTAGTTTGGTGTATTCCCAACAGTTTATCTTTGCTTTTGTTTCCCTTACCTGAGGAGACATATCTAGAAAAAATATTACAGAGGCCATTGTCAAAAACAACAACAACAACAACTGCCTATGTTTCCTTCTAGGATTTTTATGGTTTTATTCTTCACATTTAGGGCTTTAATCTCTTTTCAGTTTATCTCTGTGTATGGTATAAGAGGCCCATTTTTGTTCTTTTGCCTGTAGCTGTCCAGTGTTCCCAACATGATTTAATGAAGAGACTGTCTTTTTCAAATAGTATGTTCTTACCTCCTTTGTTGTAGATTAATTGACCCTATAAGTATGGATTTATTTCTTGGCTTTCTATTCTGCTCTATTGATCTAGAGCTCTTTTTTTGTGCCAGTATCATACTTTTTTCAATACTCTAGGTCAGTAATATAGTTTGAAATCTGGAAATGTGATACCTCCAGCTTTGTGGATCTTTCTCAAGATTGCTTTGGCTATTTGGGGTCTTCAGTGGCTCAGTATAAATTTTAGGATTATTTTTTCTATTTCTGGGAAAAATACTATTGGTATTTTGATAGGGATTGCAGTGAATCTGTACATTGCTTTGGGTAGTATGGACTTTTTTAATTTAAAAAGTAATACGTATTTTTATTAACATGTTATTTGTTTCATTTGTATATATATTTAATACACATAATGTATTATTTATTAATATAGTACATTAATATATAATATATTATTATTATTATTATTTGAGGTCTGTGATTCATCAGTCTTACACAATTCACAGCACTCACCATAGCACATACCCTACCCAATGTCCGTCACCCAGACACTCTATCCTTCCCACCCCGCCCCACTCCAGCAACCCTCAGTTTATTTCCTGAGATTAAGAGTCTCTTATGGTTTGTCTCCTTCTCTGGTCTCATCTTGTTTCATTTTTCCCTCCCTTCCCCTATGATCCTCTGTCTTGTTTCTCAAATTCCTCATATTGGTGAGATCATAGAATCTGATCGACTTATTTCGCTTAAACTAATATTCTCTAGTTCCATCCACATCTTTGGCAAGTGGCAAGATTTCATTTTTTATAGCTGCATAATATTCCATTGTATATATACACCACATCTTCTTTATCCATTCATCTGTCGATAGACATCTAGGCTCTTTCCATAGTTTGGCTATTATAGACTTTGCTGCTATAAACATTGGGGTGCAGGTTCCTCTTTGGATCACTACATTTGTATCTATGGGGTAAATACCCAGTAGTGCAATTGCTGGGTCATAGGGTAACTCTATTTTCAACTTTTTGAGGAACCTCCATACTGTTTTCCAGAGTAGCTGCACCAACTTGCATTCCCACAAACAGTGTAGGAGGGTTCCCCTTTCTCCACATCCTCGCCACCATCTCGTTAATTTTAGCCATTCTGACCGGTGTGAGGTGGTATCTGATTGAGGTTTTGACTTGGATTTCCCTGATGCCAAGCATTGTTGAGGACTTTTTCATGTGTCTGTTGGCCGTTTGGATGTCTTCTTTGTAGAAATGTCTATTCATGTCTTCTGCCCATTTCTTGATTGGATTATTTGTTCTTTGGGTGTTGAGTTTGATAAGTTCTTTATAGATTTTGGATACTAGCCCTTTATCTGATATGTCATTTGCAAATATCTTCTCTCATTTTGTCAGTGGTCTTTTGGTTTTGTTGACTGTTTCCTTTGCCGTGCAAAAGCTTTTTATCTTGATGAAGTCCCAGTGGTTCAATTTTGACCTTGCTTCCCTTGCCTTTGGCGATGTTCCTAGGAAGAAGTTGCTGCGACTGAGGTCGAAGAGGCTGCTGCCTGGCTTCTCCTCAAGGATTTTGATGGATTTTTGTGTCACATTGAGGTCTTTCATCCATTTTGATTCTATTTTTCTGTGGTGTAAGGAAATGGTCCAGTTTCATTCTTCTGCATGTGGCTGTCCAATTTTCCCAACACCATTTGTTGAAGAGACTGTCTTTTTTCCATTGGATATTCTTTCCTGCTTTGCCAAAGATGAGTTGACCATAGAGTTGAGGGTCCATTTCTGGGCTCTCGATTCTGTTCCATTGATCTATGTGTCTGTTTTTGTGCCGGTACCATACTGTCTTGATGATGACAGCTTTGTAATAGAGCTGGAAGTCCGGAATTGTGATGCCACCAGCTTTGCTTTTCTTTTTCAACATTCCTCTGGCTATTCGGGGTCTCTTCTGATTCCATACAAATTGTAGAATTATTTGTTCCATTTCTTTGAAAAAAGTGGATGGTATTTTGATGGGGATTGCATTGAATGCGTAGATTGCTCTAGGTAGCATTGACATCTTCACAATGTTTGTTCTTCCAATCCAAGAGCATGGAACGTTTTTCCATTTCTTTGTGTCTTCCTCAATTTCTTTCATGAGTATTTTATAGTTTTCTGAGTACAGATCCTTTGCCTCTTTGGTTAGATTTATTCCTAGGTATCTTATGGTTTTGGGTGCAATTGTAAATGGGGTCGACACCTTGATTTGTCTCTCTTCTGTCTTGTTGTTGGTGTATAGGAATGCCACTGATTTCTGTGCATTGATTTTATATCCTGCCACTTTACTGAATTCCTGTATGAGTTCTAGCAGTTTTGGGGTGGAGTCTTTTGGGTTTTCCACATACAGTATCATATCATCTGCAAAGAATGAGAGTTTGACTTCCTCTTTGCTGATTTGGAAGCCTTTGATTTCTTTTTGTTGTCTGATTGCTGTGGCTAGGACTTCTAATATTATGTTGAATAGCAGTGGTGAGAGTGGACATCCCTGCCGCATTCCTGAATTTAGGGAGAAAGCTCTCAGTTTTTCTCCATTGAGAATGATATTCGCTGTAGGTTTTTCATAGATGGCTTCTATGATATTGAGGTATGTACCCTCTATCCCTATACTCTGAAGAGTTTTGATCAAGAAAGGATGCTGTACTTTGTCAAATGCTTTTCCTGCATCTAATGAGAGGATCATATGATTCTTGTTCTTTCTTTTGTTAATATATTGTATCACGTTGATTGATTTGCGGATGGTGAACCAACCTTGCAGCCAGGGATAAATCCCACTTGGTCGTGGTGAATAATCCTTTTAATGTACTGTTGGACCCTATTGGCTAGTATTTTGGTGAGAATTTTTGCATCCATGTTCATCAAGGATATTGGTCTGTAATTCTTCTTTTTGATGGGATCTTTGTCTGGTTTTGGGATCAAGGTAATGGTGGCCTCATAAAATGAGTTTGGAAGTTTTCCTTCCATTTCTATTTTTTGGAACAGTTTCAGGAGAATAGGTATTAATTCTTCTTTAAATGTTTGGTAGAATTCCCCTGGGAAGCCATCTGGCCCTGGGCTTTTGTTTGTTGGGAGATTTTTGATGACTGCTTCAATTTCCTTAGTGGTTATAGGTCTGTTTAGGTTTTCTATTTCTTCCTGGTTCAATTTTGGTACTTGATACATCCCTAGGAATGCATCCATTTCTTCCAGGTTATCTAATTTGCTAGCATAGAGTTGCTCATAATATGTTCTTATAATTGTTTGTATGTCTTTGGTGTGGGTTGTGATCTTTCCTCTTCATGATTTTGTTGATTTGGGTCCTTTCTCTTCTCTTTTTGATCAGTCTGGCCAGGGGTTTATCAATCTTGTTCATTCTTTCCAAGAACCAGCTCCTAGTTTCGTTGATCTGTTCTACTGTTCTTTTGGTTTCTCTTTCATTGATTTCTGCTCTGACCTTGATTAATTCTCTTCTCCTGCTGGGTTTAGGCTTTATTTGCTGTTTTTTTCTCTAGACCCTTTAGGTGTAGGGTTAGGTTGTGTATTTGAGACCTTTCTTGTTTCTTGAGAAAGGCTTGTATTGCTATATACTTTCCTCTCAGGACTGCCTTTGCTGTATCCCAAAGATTTTGAACAGGTGTGTCAATTTTCAATGACAGCCTAGCTGGATATAGTATTCTTGGCTGCATATTTTTCTCATTTAGTGCTCTGAATATATCATGCCAGTCCTTTCTGGCCTGCCAGGTCTCTGTGGATAGGTCTGTTGCCAATCTAATGTTTCTACCATTGTAGGTTACATATCTCTTCTCCTGAGCTGCTTTCAAGATTTTCAAGATTTTCTCTTTGTCTCTGAGACTCGTAAGGTTTACTATTAGATTTCGGGGTGTCGACTTATTGTTATTGATTTTGAGAGGGGTTCTCTCTGCCTCCTGGATTTTGATGCCTGTTTGCTTCACCGCATTAGGGAAGTTCTCTGCTATAATTTGCTTCAGTAGACCTTCTGCCCCTCTCTGTCTTTCTTCTTCTTCTGGGATCCCAATTATTCTAATGTTGTTTCGTCCTATCGTATCGCTTATCTCTTGAATTCTGCCCTCGTGATCCAGTAGTTGTTGATCTCTCTTTTTCTCAGCTTCTTTATTTTCCATCATTTGGTCTTCTATATCGCTAATTCTCTCTTCTGCCTCATTTATCCTAGCAGTTAAGGCCCCCATTTTTGATTGCACCTCATTAATAGCCTTTTTGAATTCGATTTGGTTAGCGTTTAGTTCTTTTATTTCTCCAGGAAGGGTGTCTCTATTAACTGCCATGCTTTTTTTCAAGCCCAGCTAGTATCTTTAAAATCATGATTCTGAACTCTATGTCCGACATTGTACTAATGTCCGTATTGGCTAGGTCCCTGGCAGACGGTACTACCTCTTGTTCTTTTTGCTGAGGTGATTTTTTTCGTCTTGTCATTTTGTCCAGAGGAGAATAGATGAATGAGAGTACAAAATGCTAACAGGCTAACAACGTCCCCAGCAAATATACTCTAAACAAATCAGAAAAGACCTGAAACCAGGGAAAAGAAAGGAAAAGAAGGAAGAAAGAAACAGAAAAAAAAGAAAAAGAAAAAGATAAAAACAAACAAAAACAGAACAAAACAAAGAAAAACAGAATATGATCAAATATGATCAGGCTAGTGCATAGATCAGTGCCACACACTAGATTTTGGATGTATTTTGGTCTGTTAGAAGAAAGTGCCTCCTAAAATTTTAAGGAAAGAAGACATATATATACAAAATAAGGGTTGCTACAATGAAGGGATGGAAGATGACTGTAAAGATGAAAATTATAAAAGATTTTATAAAAGGAATTGATAAGAAGTTGTTGGAGAAAAGAAAGAAGATTTAAAAAATAAAGGGAGAGAATGTGATCAGGCAGGAGACCAGAACAAAGCCATACACTAGTGATTTAGGGTATATTTTGATCTGTTAGAAGAAACTGTATCTCAAAATTTTAAAGAGAGAACAACTTATATATATATGCCAAAAATAAGTGTATCTACTATGAAGGGATAGAATATGACTCTAAAAATGAAAAATATTTTTTTTTTCAAAAAGGGATTGATAAGATGTTGGTTAAAAAGGGAAAAAGAAAAATTCAAAAAAAAAGTTAAAAAAATTAACTTTGAAAAACTAATGAATCATGGTAAAAAAGCCATGAATTCTATGTGCAGTAATCCCCTAGCGCTGGAGTTCTGCCATTCTCCTTAATCGGTAAACTTGGTCTTGGCTGGCTGTTTATGCTGATCTTCTGAGGGGAAGGTCTCTTGCCGTGGTTCCCAAATGTCTTTGCCAGAGGCAGAATTGCCACGCCCTGTCAGTCCGGGCTAAGCAATCTGCTCAGGTTTGCTCTCGGGAGCTTTTGTTCCCTGCAAGCTCTCGGTACAGCTTTGGAGGATGAGAGTGAAAATGGTGGCTTCCCAATCTCTGCCCGGAGGAGCCGAGAACTCGGGGCCCCACTCCTCAGTGCGCCCTCAGAGAAAAGCAGTCCCTCCCGTGTCCCTGGTCTCCGGCCGCACTCTGTGCTCACCCGGCCTGTGACCGAGCGTTTCTATCTCTGGCACCTGACTCAGTGTGGAGTCTCCAAACCCAGCAGATCCCTGCGGTGGGCTCCCGCGCCGCTCCTCCTGGGGGAGAAAGGGGAGTCTCCCTGGCTCTGCCGCTTGTTGGGTCCCTGCTAGAGGAGCAGTGGCCTGACTGGGCCACAGATCACAGTTTATGGCCACCCCAAGCTGAGAGCCCGCGCCTCGGCTCCATCTCTGCAGCCAGATTCCCCGCTCCAATAGCTGGGAGCTCTGCCACACTCAGGCACCCCTGGTCTTTCTGTGACCCCGAGGGTCCTGAGACCACACTGTCCCAGAGAGCGGCTAAGCGGTTCCACTCCCCGCTTAGCCACTGGAGCGACGTCCCTCCGCAGAGCCGACTTCTAAAAGTTCCGATTTTGTGCTCCGCTGCTCTATCACTTGCCAGAAGTGGCTGACGGAGGCCCCCTCCCCCGCCGTCTATCCTCCGGAATATCGCCTCGGATTCACTTCTCCGCATGTCCTACCTTCCAGTAAGTGGTCGCTTTTGTGTTCAGGGAGTTGTTTCTATTGTTCTCTTCGATCTCCTGTTGAGTTCGTAGGTGTTCAGAATGGTTTGATCCCTATTCAGCTGAATTCCTGAGACCAGACAAAATCCAGGTCTCCTACTCCTCCACCATCTTGCTCCCCACTTTTTTTTTAAAGGTTTTATTGAGAGAGTGTGTGAGTGACCAGGAGTTGGGGGAGGGGCAGGAGGAGAGGGAGAAGTCGACTCTGTGCTGAGCAAGGAGCCTGATGCATGGCTTGATTCCAGGACCCTGAGATCATGACCTGAGCCAAAGTAAGATGCTTAACCTACTGAGCCACCCAGGTGCCCCAACAATACTGATTCTTCTAATCCATGAGCATGGTATATCTTTAGATTTATGTTGTCTTCAATTTGTTTTAACATTGTCTTATACTTTACAAGTTTTTCAGTTCCTTGAATAAATCTATTCCTAGGTACTTTATTCTTTTTGATATAATGGTAAATGGAATTGTTTTACTAATTTCTCTTTCTGCTAGTTCACTGTTAGTGTATAGAAGCATAACAGGTTTCTGTATATTAATTTTGTATTTTGGAACTTTACTGAATTTATTCTAATAGTTTTTGGTGGACACTTCAGGGTTTTCTATAGTAGTGTGTGTGTGTGTGTGTGTGTGTGTGTGTGTGTGTGTGTATGTATGCATATGCCTGTCATCTGCAAATAGTTAAGGTTTCACTTTTTCATTACCAACTCAAATGCCTTTTTTTTTTTATTATCTTATCACTATGACCTTCCAGTACTATGTTGAATATTAATGGAATGATTGGACATCTTCATCTTGTTCCTCATCTTAGATGAAAGCTTTCAGTTTCACCACTGAGTATAATAGCTGTGGGTTTTTCATATAGGACCTTTTTTATGTTGAGATCTGTTTCCTCTAAACCCGTTTTGTTGAGAGTTTTATCATGAATCGATACTGAATTTGTCAAATGCTTTTTGGTATCTATTGATGTGATCATATCATTTTTATTCACTTTGTTAATATGGTATGTCACATTAATTGATTTGTAGATATTGAGCCATTCTTGCATCCCTGGAATAAATCTCACTTGATTGTGGTGAATGACCCAAAAACGTACTGTTGAATTTGTTTTGCTAATACTTTGTTGAGGATTTTTGCATTTATGTTCATCTGGGATATTGGCCTCTATTATTTTTTTGTGTATAGTGTCTTTGGTTTTGGTACCAGAGTAATGTTGGCCTGGTAGGATGAATTTGGAAGAAATTTTTCTTCTATTGTTTTTTGGAATAGTTTGAGAAAAAGGTAATAGCTCTTTAAATATTTGGTAGAATTAAATTATGAAGCCATCTGGTCCTGACTTCTGTTTGTTGGGAGTTTTTAAAGTACCGATTCAAGTTCATTACCAGTAATCAGTCTATTCAGATTTCTCTTTCTTCTTAATTCAGTCTTAGAAGATTATATGTTTGTAGGAATTTATTCATAGTCTAATTTGTTGGCATATAATTTTTCATAGCAGTGTCTTATAATCCTTTGCATATATATTGTGTCAATTATAACTTCTTTCTCATTTCTGAATTTATTTATGTGCCCTCTCTTTTTCTTGATGAGTCTGGCTAAGGGTTTATCGATTTTGTTTATCTTTTCAAATAACCAGCTTTTGGTTTCATTGATCTTTTCTATTTTTTTCTCTGTTTCATTTATTTCTGCTCTGATACTGATGATTTTCTTCCTTCTTCTCACTTAGGTTTTGTTTCTTCCTCTTTTTCTAGTTCATTTAGGTGAATGTTTAGATTCTTTTTTGACATAGAGGTGTCTTATTATATAAGTGTAGTTTAAGAGCATTTCTCTCTTAGAACAGCTTTAGCTGCATCCCAAAGATTTTTGATCATTCTGTTTCCATTTTCATTTGTCTTCATTTGGTTTTCTCTTTGATTTCTTCATTGACTCATTGATTGCTTAGTAGTATGTTGTTTAGTTCTCATGTGTTCATGGTTTTTTCCTCAGTTTTTTCTTGTAATTTCTTAGTTCTATTACACTGTATCAGAATAGATGCTTGATATGACTTCAATCTTAATTTTTTAAAAGATTTTATTTATTTGACAGAGTGAGTGTGAGTGAGAGAGCAAGTGGGGGGAGGGAGAGGGACAAGCCGACTCTGCACTGGGCACAGAGCCCGATGCAGGGCTGGGTCTCAGGACTCTGAGATCACAACCGGAGCTGAAACCAAGTTGGACACTCAACAAACTGAGCCACCCAGTTGCCCCTCAATCTTCTTAATTTTACTGAGACTTGTTCTGTGGCCTAACGTGTAATCTATTCTGGCCAATGTTCCATGTGAACTTTCAAGAATGTGTATTTTGCTGTATTTTCATGGTATGTTATGTATTTATTTGTTAAGTCCATCTGGTCTAATGTGTTCTTCGAAGCCACTCCTTCCTTGCTTATTTTCTGTCTCCTTGATCTATCCTTTGATATAAGTGGTGTGTTAAAGTCCCCTATCATTGTTGAATTATTGTAAATTGCTTCACTTATGCCTGTTAACATATACTTTATATATTTAGGTGCTCCTATGTAGGTGCAGAGATACTTAAAATTATTATATCCTCTTGTTGGATTTATTCTTTATCATTATGTAATGCCATCCTTTATTTCTGGTTATAGTCTTTGAAAGTTTATATAGTTTGATATGTGTTGCTTTCTCTTTTTTTTTTTTTTTTTTTTTGCATCCATTTGCATGGAATGCCATTTTCCATCCTTTCATGTTCAGCCTGTATATGTCCTAATGTCTGAAGTGACTCTCTTGTAGGCAACATATAGATGTCTTTTTTTCTTAATCGATTCAATACCCTATGTATTTTAATTAGTGTGTTTAGATCATTTACATTTGAAGTAATTATTGATAGGTATGTACTTAGCCATTTTGTTAGGGTTTTATGGTTATTTTGTGGTTCTTTGTTCCTCTCTTCTTCTCTTGCTCTCTTCCTTGGTGATTTTAGTGTTGAGCTTGGATTCCTTTTGTTTTTTATTTCTCTATTATAGGTTTCTGGTTTGTTATCACCAGGAGGAACATCTATAACATCCTATGTGTATAGCAGTCTATATTAAGTTGATGGACGCTCAAGTTCAAACACATTCTAAAAGCATTGTCTTTTTACTCCTCCACTCCATGTATTATGTATATGATGCCACATTTTTCAACTTTGTATTTTGTGTGTCTCAACTAACTTTTATAGAAATAATTGATTTAACTACTTTTTTAAGTAGCTTCAAACTAGCTTTATAAGTGATTGTTCTCTTTATATTTGCTTTTACCAGTGAAACCTTGTACTTTCATAATTTCCTTCCTTTCACTTAGGGCTTTTCTTTTCTGCTTAAAAAACTCCTTTTAACATTTATTTTAAGGCCAGTTGAGTGCTGATAGTCTCATTAAATTTTGTTTGGGAAACTCTTCATCTCCTCTTCAATTCTGAATGATAACCTTGCTGTGTAGAGTATTCTTAGTTGGGAGTTTTTCCTTTCATCACATTGAATATATCATGCCAGTCTCTTCTGGCCTTCAAAGTTTCTCCTGAATCAGCTGATAGCCTAATGGGGTTTCCCTTGTACATAACTATTTCTTTTTCTCTTGCTCCTTTGTAAGAGTCTCTATCTTTAATTCTTGACATTTTAACTATTCTGTATCTTGATATGGACCTCCTTGGGTTCATATTTTTGGTAGATGTCTGTGCTTCCTAAACCTAGATGTGTTTTCTTTCACAGATTGGGGAATTCTTCAGCTATTATTTTGTCAAATAAGCTTTCTGCCCCCTTCTCTCTCTCTCTTCTCCTTTTGGAGCCTGTACAGGGTGAATGTTAGTATGCTTGATGTCCCATTGGTCCCTTAACCTATCCTCATTTTTAAAAATTCTTTTTTTAAAAAAAATGTTTTTTTTTCTTTCTGATGTTCAGCTTGGGTGCTTTTCATTACCTACCTTGTCTTCCAGATTACTTAACCATTTTTCATCTTCTAATCTGCTGTTGTTACCCCTTAGTGTATTTTTCATTTTAGTTACTGTATCTTTCAGCTCTGATTGGTTCTTTATAAAAATTTGTTTCTCTTTGTTGAAATTCTGATTTCATCCAATCTATTCTCAAATCCAGTGCACATCTTTATGACCATTACTTTGAAATCTTTACTGGGTAGTCTCCACTTTGTTTAGCTCTTTTTCTGAAATTTTTATCTTATTATTTCACTGGAATATATTCCTTATCTCTTCATTTTGTGTGGCTCTCTTTTTGTTTTTATGTATTAGGTCAGGTAGGTCACCTTGTCTCGAAACTAGAGGCCTTATGTAGAAAGCATCCTGTGGAGCTCAGTAGTGCAAGGACTTCAGTCACCAGAACCAGGTTGTCCGTATGTTTGAACTGTGTGATTTGCATACACCCTCCTTTTGTGACTGGACTGCAACTGTTGTAGGCATGCTGGTGGGTAGTTGTCACTTTTGGGGGATGCCAGTTCCAACCAAGGCTGTGCTATGTGTGGTGGGGCTGGAGGTGCTTAGGAGGGGTGTCTGTTGGGGAAAGCAGGTTGGTTTTGGTGGATCTTCAGAGGAAAGTGGTGCTAACAAGGTAGATGGAGAGTGCCAGAACTGGC
The DNA here is from genome assembly GCF_037043125.1 of Eumetopias jubatus. Classification (NCBI taxonomy): domain Eukaryota; kingdom Metazoa; phylum Chordata; class Mammalia; order Carnivora; family Otariidae; genus Eumetopias; species Eumetopias jubatus. The sequence goes on along the minus strand of NW_028274820.1, from coordinate 48,081,183 downwards.
TTCTGCAAGCATCAGGTCAGCTAGGCTGAAGGAGGGCAAAAATATAAAGGTGCCTGCCAGTACATCTCATCCCAGAGAAAGCTCCTACATGTCTCTTCCCATCTGGCATTTCGCCTAAAATTAATCACATCTCCTTCACATGTAACACAGGTGCTTTTGAAATGGCTCTTTCTGTGTGGCTTGGTTTTCTATAGCTCTTCAGCTTTTCTGGAGTTAAGCTCTACTGATTTTCAAAGCCTGTCATTGGTTTGTCTTCCTGGTGCAGGTTGCCAGAACCGGGGGTGCCCAATGTGGGGCTTATCTCTTCACTCCTTGGGGAAGACCTTTATGCCTATGATATCCCTCCTTCTTGTGGGCCATTGTGCCGGGAATTTGGTTCTAGACCACATCTCTGCCCCTTCTACCCTTCTTCATATGGCTTCACCTTTATGTCTTTAATGGTGGAAGATCCATTCTGCATATCTTCAGGTCATGTTCAGAATGAGTTGTGATATATATAGTTTCCTTCTTGTGCCCGTGGGAGGTGAGCTCGGGATCCTCCTACTTTTCCTTCTTCATAGAACTCTTACGATGTCTTCTTTATCCATTTATGTGTCGATGAACACACATTGTTTTCATATATTGCTTTTGTGAATAATGCTGCAATGAACATGTAAGTGCATATATCTCTTACATATCCTGTTTTCATATCTTTGGGATATTTACACGTGTGTGGAATGGCTGGAACATATGGTAATTCTATTTTTAATTTCTGAGAAACTTCCATACTGTTTTCCACAATGGCTGAATCAATTTACAGTCCCACCAACAGAGCACAGGGGTTCCTTTTCTCTGTAACCTCACCTACAGTTATCTCCTATTAATTGATGACAGCCATTCTAGCAGTCAGAAGGTGATGTCTAATGGCTTTGATATGCATTTCCCTGATGATTAGTAATGTTGAGTACCTTCTATGTACCTTGGCCTTTTGGATGTCTCCTTTGGAAAAATAACTAGTTCCTGTACCCATGGTTTTACTGGATTATTTTTTGTTACTGAGTTGTATGAATTCATTATATATTTTGGATATTAGTCCCTATCTGATAGATGGCTTGAAAATATTTTATCCCATCCTATAGATTGCCCTTTCATTTTCTTGATACTTTCTTTTGCTGTGCAGAAACTTTTCAGTTTGTTACAGGGCCATTTGTTGATTTTTGCTTTTGTATCGTGTGCTTTTGGTGTCATACCTGAAAAATCATGTCCAAAACCATTGTCAAAGAGCTGCTTTCCTATGTTTTCTTCTAGAAGGTTTATAGTAGGAGCTCTTAGTTGAAGTATTTAATCCACTTGGACTTAATTTTTGTGACTGGTGTGTGCGAGGGATCCAATTTCATTTTTCTGCATAGGGTTATCCAGTTTGCCCAACACCATTTGCTGAAAAGGTTACCCTGTCCCTGTTCAGTATTCTTGGCTCCCTTGTCAAATATGAGTTGACTCTAAATAGGGGAGTTTATTTCTATGATCTCTATTGTGTTCCATTGCAGTGAGTCTATTTTTTATGCCAGTACCATACTATTTCAATTACTATGGCTTTGCAGAGCAACTGGAAATCAGGAATGTGCTGATTTTACTTAATGTTCTTTCTCAGGATAACTTTGGATATTTGTTTTTATACGTCTGTTTTGTGGTTCCATAAAAACATTAGGTTTGTTTTTTTCTATGTCTGTGAAAGACACGAATAGAATTTTGCTAGGGATGTGTTGAATCTGTAGATGACTTTGGGTAGTATAGCCATTTTCACAAAATTGTGATCCATGAACATGATATATCTTTCCATGTGTTTGTGTCTTAAATTTCTTTCATGGATGTTTTTGTAGCTTTCATTATATAGATCTTTCACCTTGTTGCTTAAATATATTCCAAGTGTATTACTGATTTTTGTGCTCTTCTGAATGAGAGTTTATTTTTTATTTTTTTAGTTTTATTTAATTTTTACTTTTATTATGTTAGTCACCATATATCATTAGATTTTGAGGTAGTGATGTAGTGATTCATTGTTTTCGTATAACACCCAGTGCTCCATGCGGTACATGCCATCCTTAATACCCATCACTGAGCTAACCCACCCCCCCACCCCCCGCCCCTCTGAAACCCTTAGTTTGTTTCTCAGAGTCCATAGTCTCTCATGGTTCATGGTTCATCTCCCCTTCCAATCCTCCCCCTTCATTTTTCCCTTCCTTCTCCTAATGTCCTCCCTGCTATTCCTTATGTTCCACAAATAAGTGAAACCATATGATAATTGACTTTCTCTGCTTGACTTATTTCACTTAGCATACTCTCCTCCAGTCCCATCCATGTTGATGTAAAAGTTGGGTATTCATCCTTTCTGATGGCTGAGTAATATTCCGTTGTATATATGGACCACATCTTCTTTATCCATTCGTCTGTTGAAGGGCATCTTGGCTCCTTCCACAGTTTGGCTATTGCAGACATTGCTGCTATGAACATTGGGGTGCACATGGCCCTTCTTTTCACTACATCTGTGTCTTTGGAGTAAATACCCAGGAGTGCAGTTGCTGGGTCATAGGATAGCTCTATTTTTAATTTTCTGAGGCATCTCCACACTGTTTTCCAAAGTGGCTGTACCAACTTGCATTCCCACCAACAGTGTAAGAGGGTTCCCCTTTCTCCACAACCTCTCCAACATTTGTTGTTTTTTGCCTTGTCAATTTTTGCCGTTCTAACTGGCGTAAGGTGGTATCTCAGTGTGGTTTTGATTTGAATTTCCCTGATGGCTAATGATGATGAACATTTTTTCATGTGTCTGTTGGCCATTTGTATGTCTTCTTTGGAGCAGTGTCTGTTCATGTCTTCTGCCCATTTTGTGACTCGATTATTTGTTTTTTGGGTGTTGAGTTTGAGAAGTTCTTTATAGATCTTGGATACCAGCCCTTTATCTGTGGTGTCATTTGCAAATATCTTCTCCCATTCTGTGGGTTGCCTCTTTTGTTTTGTTGACTGTTTCCTTTGCTGTACAGAAGCTTTTTATCTTGAGGCAGTCCCAAAAGTTCATTTTTGCTTTTGTTTCACTAGCCTTTGGAGATATATCTTGAAAGAAGTTGCTGTGGCCAGTATCAAAGAGGTTACTGCCTATGTTCTCCTCTAGGATTTTGATGGATTCCTGTCTCACATTGAGGTCTTTCGTCCATTTTGAGTTTATCTTTGTGTATGGTATCAGAGAATGGTTGAGTTTCTTTCTTCTACATGTGGCTGTCCAATTTTCCCAGCACCATTTATTGAAGAGATTGTCTTTTTTCCATTGCATATTTTTTCCTGCTTTGTCAAAGATTATTTGACCATAGAGTTGAGGATCCATATCTGGGCTCTCTATTATTTTCCATTGGTCTATATGTCCATTTTTGTGCCAGTACCATGCTGTCTTGGTGATCACTGCTTTGTAATATAGCTTGAAATCGGGCAATGTCATGCCCCCAGCTTTGTTTTTCTTTTTCAACATTTCCTTGGCGATTCGGGGTCTTTTCTGATTCCATACAAATTTTAAGACTGCTTGTTCCAGCATTTTGAAAAATGTCATTGGAATTTTGATCAGGATGGCATTGAAGGTATAGACTGCTCTGGGTTGCACAGATATTTTAACAATGTTTATTCTTCTGATCCATGAGCATGGAATGTTTTTCCATCTTTTTGTGTCTTCTTCAATTTCTTTCAGGAGTGTTCTGTAGTTCCTAGAGTATAGATCCTTTACCCCTTTGGTTAGGTTCATTCCAAGGTATCTTATGGTTTTTGGTGCTATTGTAAATGGAATCATTTCTCTAATTTCTCTTTCTACAGTTGCATTGTTAGTGTATAAGAAAGCAACTGATTTCTGTGCATTGACTTTGTATCCTGCCACATTACTGATTTGCTGTATGAGTTCTAGTAAATTGGGGGTGGAGTCTTTGGGTTTTCTACATAAAGTATCATGTCATCTGCAAAAAGAGAGAATTTGACTTCTTCTTTGCCACTTTGAATACATTCATTTCATTTTGTTGTCTGATTGCTGTTGCTAGGACTTCTAGTACTATGTTGAACAGTAGTGGCGAGAGCGGGCATCCTTGACATGTTCCTGATCTTAAGGGAAAGGCTCTCAACTTTTCCCCATTGAGGATGATGATCACTGTGGGTTTTTCATAGATGAATTTTATGAACTTGAGGAATGTTCCCTCTATTGCTATACTCTAAAGAGTTTTAATCAGGAAAGGATGCTTTATTTTGTCAAATGCTATTTCTGCGTCAATTGAGAGGACCATATGGTTCTTCTCTCTCCTATTAATGTGTTCTATCACACTGATTGATTTGCAGATGTTGAACCACCCTTGCATACCGGGGATAAGTCCCATTTGGTCGTGGTGGATGATCCTTTTAATGTATTGTTGGATCTTACTAGTTAGGAATTTGTTGTGGATTTTGGAATCCATATTCATCAGGGATATCGGTCTGAAATTCTACTTTTTGATGGGGTCTTTGCCTAGTTTGGGGATTAAGGTAATGCTGGCCTCATAGAATAAGTCTGGAAGCTTTCCTTCTGTTTCTATTTTTTGAAACAGCTTCAGGAGAATAGGTATTATTTCTTCTTTGTATGTTTGGTAGAATTCCCCAGGGAATCCATCAGGCCCTGGACTCTTATTTTTTGGGGGAAGTTTTTGATCACTGCTTCAGTCTCGTTACTGGTTATTGGCCTATTCAGGTTGTCAGTTTCTTCCTGTTTCAGTCTTGCAAATTTATAGGTTTCCAGGAATGCATCCATTTCATCCAGATTGCTCAGTTTATTGGCATATAGTTGTTGATAATAATTTCTAATAATTGTTTCTATTTCCTTGGTGTTAGTCGTGATCTCTCTCTTCTCATTCATAATTTTATTAATTTCGGTCCTCTTTTCTTTTGGATAAGTCTGGCCAGTGGTTTATCGATTTTATTGATTCTTTCAAAGAACCAGCTTCTAGTTTTGTTGATCTGATCTACTGTGTTTCTGGTTTCTAATTCATTGATCTCTGCTCTAATCTTATTTCTCTTCTAATGTGTGACTTAGGCATCGTTTGTTGCTTTTTCTCTAGTTCTTTAATGTGTAGCATTAGTTGGTGAATTCGGGATTTTTCTATGTTTTTGAGTGAGGCTTGGATGGCTATGTATTTCCCCCTTAGGACCGCCTTTGCAGTATCCCATAGGTTTTGGACTGATGTGTTTTCATTCTCATTGATTTCCATGAATTGTTTAAGTTCTTCTTTGATTTCCTGGTTGACCTAAACATTCTTGAAGAGTGGTCTTTATTTTCCAAGTGTTTGAATTTCTTCCAAATTTTTTCTTATGATTGAGTTCCAGTTTTAAAGCATTATGGTCTGAGATTATGCAGGGAATAATCTCAGTCTTTTGGTATCAGTTGAGACCTGATTTGTGACCCAGTATGTGGTCTATTCTGGAGAAAGTTCCATGTGCACTTGAGAAGAATGAGTATTCTGTTGTTTTAGGGTGGAATGTTCTGTATATATCTATGAGGTCTATCTGGTCCAGTGTGTCCCTCAAAGCTCTTTTTTCTTTGTTGATTTTCTGCTTAGATGATGTGTCTATTGCTGAGAGTGGAGTATTGAGGTCTCCTACAATTAACGTATTGTTATCAATATGACAACTTTATTTTGGTTAACAGTTGGCTTATGTAGGTGGCTGCTCCCGTGTTGGGAACGTATTTACAATTGTTAGATCTTCTTGTTGGATAGACCCTTTAAGAATGATAGAGTGTCCTTCTGTCTCTAACTACAGACTTTAGTTTAAAATCTAATTTGTCTGATATAAGAATTGCTACCCCAGCTTTCTTCTGAGGTCTCTTGGCATGGAAGATGTATCTCCATCCCTTCACTTTCAGTCTGGATGTATCTTTACGTTCAAAATGTCTCTTGTAGACAGCACATGGATGCATCCTTTTTATCCAGTCTGCAAGCCTGTGCCATTTTATGGGAGCATTTAGGCTGTTCACGTTGAGAGTGATTATTGAAAGAAATGAATTGTCATCATGTTGCCTGTGAAGACCTTGTTTTTATAGACTGTCCCTGTAAATTTCTTTTCTATATCACTCTTGGGGTCTTTCTCCTTTTATAGAACCCCCCCCCCTTAATATTTCTTGCAGGGCCGGCTTAGTGGTGACATATTCTTTCAGTTTCTGCCAGTCGTGGAAGCTCTGCATCTCTCTATCCATTCTAAATGACAGCCTTGTTGGATAAAGTATTCTTGGCTGCATGTTCTTCTCATTAATATCCTGAATATGTCTTGCCAGGCCTTTCTGGTTTGCCAGCTCTCTGTGGTTAGGTCTGACGCTATTTTGATGCTCCTCCCTCTATATGTAAGGAATCTCTTCCCCCTAACTGCCCTTAAGATGGTTTCCTTGGTTCTAAATTTGTGAGTTTTACTATTACATGCCAGGGTGTTGGCCTGTTTCCTTGATCATGGGAGGGGTCCTCTATGCCTCTAGGACATGAATATTTGTTTCATTCCCCAGATTAGGTAAGTTCTCAGCTACGATTTGCTCAAATATAGCTTCTAGTCCTCTCTCTCTCTCCACCCCCTCAGGGATTCCAATAATTCTGACATTGGAACATTTCATGGTGTCAGTTATTTCTCTGATTCTATTTTCATGGATTCTGAGTTGTTTTTCCCCTGGCCTCCTCTTTTCCCTTTTTGTCTATTAATTGGTCTTCTAAGTCACTAATTCGTTCTTCTGCCTTGCCTACCCTAGCTGTTAGATTATCTAGATTAGATTGGATCTCATTGATAGCACTTATGATCTGTCAATTCAACTTTCATTTCTGCCCTTAGAGACTCTATGTTGCCATTAATTGATTTCTCCATTCTAGCCATTGTCTTCACAATTGCTACCCTGAATTCCATCTCCCACATCTTGGTTATATCTGAATCCATTTGTAAATCTGTGGCATAAGTCATAATTTCTGAGTCTTCCCTATTTTGGTGGTTTCTCCTCCTAGTCATTCTGTTGAGTGGTGGTTGAGGGAATGTAGAGAGTCTAAATTATTGACCACAACCCAAGCAAGATGCACTTGTTTTCTAGGGACCTTAGGGTTTCTGGCCTCTTTTTCTCCCAGCCTGTCTTCTGGGGGAGGGCCCTGCCACGCTGTTACTCAGGCAAACCTGGTTGGGCAGGCTTGCCCTGCCCCCTGTGGCGGGGGATGGGCTCAGTGAAAACCGGTTTTTGTTCTCTGGTGGCTTTCCCTGGTGGCTTTCCGTGTCTTTTCCGAGAGTCAGAGCGGAAGAAACTGTTTCCAACCCTCTGCCTCAGAGCAGAGAGATTGCCGTCTGTTCTTCAGTGAGCTCTCCAGGCCACACTATCTCCATTTCTGTCCGTGCTGCTATAAACTGCAGCATCCTGGGTTGTGAGCCCCTCAGCATCGCTCCCAGTCCTCGCCTCCAGGTTGGGGCACATCTCTGCCCTTTGTGCTTCTAAAACCACCAGCCGCCCCCTGTTCACATGTGTGACCTCGCTGCTCTGGGTTTCCATCTGGGGACTGCCCTAAGGTCCTTTCCCCACCTCTACTGGACTGCGAGTCTGGGCCCAGTCCCTAGCGCGGGAGGTTATCTTTCACAGGCGGTGTAGAATCCCCATGGCTGGCTCCTTCCCCCTTCCGTTTATCCTTGGATTTCTGCCCATAGAATCATGGCCCCCTGCTTTGTACCTCAAAACCAACTGCCTGCGATATTCTGTTTGTGGAGATCCAGATATATCTTCTTACATCTCAGGCTGATTTCGTGGGTGTTCAGAGTGGTCTGGTAGATATCCAGCTAAGGTCCGCCGACCGGTTGGAACAGGGTCCCCTGCTCCTCTGCCATCTTTTCTGTTCCAAGGTAGTTTATTTCTTTACATGTTTTGTTAGTGCATAGAAATGCAGCTGATTTCTGCTTGTTGATTTTATATCCTGCAACTTCACTGAATTGGTTGGTTAGTTTGAACAGTTTTTTGGGTGAGTCAATAAAGTTTTCTATATATAAAAGCATATCATGTGCAGATAACAACTATTTTACTTCTTTCTTTCCAATTTGGATGCTTTTTATTTCTTTGGTTTGTCTAATTGCTCTAGCTAGGACTTGCAGTACTATGATGAACAAAAGCAGTGGGAGTGGGCATCCTTATCTTTCCTCTCAGTGCAGGAACCAGACATCAGTTTTTACTGTTAAGTATAATGCTGTTCGTCTGTGCTTTATTATGTTGAGTTATGTTCTTTCTACACCTATTTTGTTCAAGGTTACTATCATAAAAGTTGCTTGCTTTAATGAAAACATAATGGCAGCCCCATATTTTGTAGTTAACAAAGATTCTAATAAAATAATTTAAAAAAGAGTTGCATTTTGTCAAATGCTTTTTCTGTATCTCCTGAGAGAATCATAAGATTTTTCTCCACTTTTATTGAGATTTAATTGATAAGTACCACTGTGTAAGCCTAGGGTGTACATCATAATGATGGACTTAAATATATAATGAAGCAGTTACCACAACTAGTTTAGTTAACATACATTATATATACACAATACTATTTTCCATTATGATAAGAATATTTGGGATTTACACTATTAATGGTAAACATATATGTGTATACACACACATACACACACATATGATATAACAGTGTTAACTATAGTCATCAAGTTTTATATTACATCCCTAGTACACATTTACCTTAAAACTGGAAGTCTGTGCCTTTTGAACACATCCATCCAATTATTCCTACTCCTGACGCCCACAACTGGCAAACAAAAATCTAATCTTTTTCTATTTTCGTTTTGTTTTTGTTTTTAGATTACACATGTGAGAGTATACAGTATGTGTTTTTCTCTTATTTCACTAAGCATAAGGCCCTCAAGGTCCATTCATGTTTTTGCAAGTGGCACAGTTTTCTTGTTTTTGTATTGTTTTGTTATGTTTTGTTTTATGCCTAGAAGATATTCCAGTGTGTGTGTGTGTGTGTGTGTGTATTTATGGCTTACAAATATTTTCTCCCATTCTGTAGGTTGTATTTTCATTTTGTTGATTCTTTTGCTATGCACAAGCTTTTTAGTTTGATGTCACTTCACTTATTTATTTAAGTAGTTGTTTGTGCTTTAGGTGTCACGTCCAAAAAAATCATTGCCAAGACCCATGTCGAAGAACTTTTTCCTAGATTTCCTTTGATCTGTTTTATAGTTTTAGACCTTATATTTAAGTTTTAAATTCATTTTGTGAATGTATATGATAGAGGTCTAGTTTCATTCTTTAACATGTGAAAATCCAGTTTTCCCAGCACCATTTACTGCTGAGATGAGACTGCCTTTTCTCCATAGAGTATTCTTGACTCTTTTGTCATATACTAGTTGACCATATGTACTTGGGCTTATTTCTGGGCTCTTGATTCTGTTATATTGGTTTATATGTCTGTTTTAATGCTCATAATGTATTATATTGATTATATCTTAATAATAGAACTTGAAGTCAAGAAGTAAGAGGACTCTCACTGTGTTCTTCTTTCTCAGGATTGCTTTGGCTGTTTAGGGTTGTTGTGTTTCCATATACAGTTTAGGACGTTGTTTCTATTTCTGTAGAAAATGGTTTTTGAATCTGGATACGATTGAATTGAATGAAAACATGTTTTGGGGTAGTATAGACACTTTAACAATATTAATTCTTAAAATCCATAAACGTTGGATGTCTTTACATTTGTTTAGGTCTCCACATTTTCTTTCATACATGTCTTACAGTTTTCAAAGTTAAGATCTTCCTTCTTGGTTAAGTTTATTCCTAAGAATTTTATTATTTTTGATACTATCATAAAAGGGATCATTTTCTTTATTTGAAAATATATAAAGAACTTAAGTATCTAAATACAACCACATCTTCTTTAGTCATTCATCTATGTGTGGACACTTGGGTGGCTTCCATAACCTGGTTATTGTAAATAATGCTGTAGTTAATATTGGGGTATATCTTTTTGCATTAGTGTTTTCCTATTCTTTGGGTAAATACTCAGTATTAGAATTACTGAATCATATAGTATTTCTATTTTTAATTTTTTAAGGAACCACCCTACTATTTTCCAGAGTTGCTGCACCAATTTACATTTCCACCAATAATGGACAGAGGTTCGATTTTCTCCACATCTTTGCCAACACTTGTTCTTTTTAAAGCTAGCCATTCTTACAAATGTTAAGTGACATCTCATTGTGGTTTTGATTTGCATTTCTGTGACGATTAGTGATGTTCAGCATCTTTACATGTGTCTGTAGACCATTTGTTTGACTTCTTTGGAAAAAATATCTAATTCTCTGGCCATTTGTAAATCAGATTGTTTTTTGGTATTGAGTTCTGTAAGTTCTTTATATATTTTGAATTATTAACTCTTTATCAAATATGTCATTTTTCAATATATTTTCCCATTCACTAGGTTGCTTTTTCATTTTCTTGATGGTATTTCTGTGCAAAAGCTTTTCATTTTGGTGTAGTCCCAATAGTTCATTTTTGCTACTGTTGCCCTTTACTGAGAAGACATATCTAGAAAAATTTTGCTCAGACCAATGTCAAAAACACTGCCTATCTTTCCTTCTAGAAACTTTATGGTTTCAAGTCATATGTTTAGGTTTTTAATCCATTTTGAGTTTATTTTGTGTATTATGTAAGACAGTGGTTTAGTTTTATACTTGTGCATGTAGCTGTCCAGTGTTCCCAACATGATTTACTGAAGAGACTGTCTATTCCCCCATTGCATATTCTTACCACCTCTGTCAAAGATTAATTGACCATGTAAGTGTGACTTTATTTCTAGGCTCTCTATTCTGTTCCAGTGATCTTTCTGATTATTCAGTGCCAGTAGCATATTGTTATGATTACTAAAGCTTTGTAATATGAGTTAAAATCTGAGATTGTGGTAACCCCAGCTTTACTGTTCTTTCTCAAGATTTCTTTGGCTATTCTAGGTCTTTTGTGGTTCCCTACAAACTTTAGGGTTTGTTCTAGTTGTATGAAAAATGTTACTGGTGTTTTCTTAAGGATTACATTGACTGATATGAACCTTTAACAATATTGATTTTTCCAATCCATGAACATGGAGTATCTTTCCATTTGTGTCGTCTTCATTTGTTCTTATCAATGTTTCAGAATTTTCACAAAACAGGTCTTCCACCTCCTTGGTTAAGTTTATTCCTAGGTATTTTCTTCTTTTTTGTGCCATTGTAAATATAATTGTTTTCTTAATTTCTCTTTCTGGTATTTCATTATTAATGAAACACAACTGATTTCTTTGTATTTTTATCCTGCAGTTTTATTGAATGCATTTATTCTAATATCTTTTTGGTAGAGTCTTTACGGTTTTCTATGTATAATATCATGTCATCTGCAAACAACAACAGTTTCTCTTTCTCCTTACCAGTTTGGATGATTTTATTTCTTTTTCTTGTCTGATTTCTGGCTAGGACTTCCGGTATTATACTGAGTATTAGTGATGAGAGTAGACCTCTTTGCCTTATTCCTAAACTTAGAGGAAAAGCTCTTGTTTTCACCATTGAGTATGTTGTCAGCTGTAGACTTTTCATATATGGCCTTTGTTATGTTCAGGTGTTTCCTTTGAATACACTTTGTTGAGACTGCTTAATATGAAAAGATGTTGAATTTTGTTCAATGATTTTTCTGTTCTTTTGAGGTAATCATATAATTTGTGTCCTCATTTTGTTGATGAGGTATATAACATTGATTTGTGGAATATTAAACCATCCTTGCATCCCTGGAGTAAATCCTACTTGATCATGGTGAATGATCCTTTCAATGTCTTGTTGAATGTGGTTTGCTAATATCTTGTTAAAAATTTTGAATCTAGGGCTCCTAGGTAGCTCAGTTGATTAAGCATCTGCCTTCAGCTCAGATCATGATTCTGGAGTCCTGGGATGGAACCCCACATCAGGCTCCCTGCTCAGTGGGGAGTCTTTTTCTCCCCCTGCCCCTCACCCCAATCGTGCTCTCTCTCACTCTCTCTCAAATAAATAAAATCTTAAAAAAATAGAAAGATTTTTTTTGCATCGACATTCATCAGGAATGTTGGCCTGTAGTATTCTTTCTTGGTGATGTCTTTATCTGTTTTTTTCACATTAGGTAATGGTGGTCTTGTAGAATGTATTTGAAATCTTTCTTTCTTTCCTCTTCTAGTTTTTGGAACAGTTTGAGAATAGATATTAACTGTTTTATAAATGTTTGGTAGAATTGAACTGTGAATCCGTATGGTACCGGGCTTCTGTTTCTTGAGAGCTTTTTGATTACCATTTCAATTTTGTTACTAGTAATTGGTCTGTTTGGATTTTTCTATTTCTTCCTGAGTCAGGTATGAAAGATTGTATGTTTCTTGGAATTTATCCATTTCTTCTACTTTGTTCAGTTTGTTGACATATAGTTTTTTGTAGTCATCTCTTATAATCCTTTGTAGTTCTGTGGTGTCAGTTGTTGATTCTTTTTCTTTTCTGACTTTGTGTCTTCTTTTTTTCTCAAATAGTCTGGGCTTTGTGTTTTTATCATTAGGTAATGTCCTCCTCTATCTTTGTTACAGTCTTTTCTCTTTCTTCCATTTGTATTGGATATATTTTTCATCCTTTCACTTTGAATATGTGTCAGACATCTGAAGTGAGTCTCTTGTGAGCAGTAAGTAAATGGGTTGGGTTATATCCATTCTGCCACCTTTTATCTTTTGATTGGAGCCTTTAGACCATTTACATTTAAAGTAGTAATTGAGGGGCCCTGGGTGGTTCGGTCAGTTAGGCATCCAACTCTTGGTTTTGGTTCAGGTCATGATCTCATGGGTCATGCGATTGAGTCCTGCCTGGGGTTCTGCACTCTATGGGCAGTATGCTTGAAGATTCTCTCCCTCTGACCCTCCCCCAGCTCTCTCTCTCTGTCAAAAAAACCTTTAAAAAAATAAATAATTGATAGGTATTTATTGCCATTTGTTACGTGTTTTCCAGTTGTTTGATAGTTCTTGTTTCTTTCTTGATCTCTTCATGATTGTTGACTTTCTGTAATGCTATATGTGGTTTTCTTTTTATTTTTTGTGTTAGGTTTTTAGTTGGTGTTTACTATAAGAGTCACACAGTGCATCATAAGTCTATTGTAATCTATATTAATTGATGGTTACTTAAGTTAAAACACTTTCTCAAAGAACTTTTTATCTGCCCAGTCCTCCCCATTTTATGCATATATTTTAATAGTTTCTCTTTTTATTCATAATTTTCTTTTATGTTTGTTTTTTGTTTTTTTTTTTTCCCACTTAAGAAAGTCCCTTTAACATGTCCTGTAAGACTGGTTTACTAGTGATGAACTTCTTTAACTTTTGTTTGTCTGAGGAAACTCATTATCTCTCCTTCAATTCTGAATGATAACCTTTTCCAAGTTGAATATGCTTGGTGTAGGCATTTCCCTTTCAGCTTTTTGCATATATCAAGCCACTCCTTTCTGGACTTCAAAGTTACTACTGAAAAATCAGCTAATAGCCCTTTGGTGTTAGCTTTCTAAGTAACTTTTTGCTTCTCTTTATCTTTAATGTTTGACGTTTTAAATGTTAGGTGTTATGGTGTCGTCCTTAAGTTTATCTGTCTGGAGCTCTTTGTGATTCTTGAACCTCGATGTCTGTTTTCTTCCCAAGGTTAGGGAAGTTTTCTGCCCCTTCCTGTCTTTCTAAAACTGCAAATGTTTGTTCACTTAATGATGTCCAAGAGATCCTCAAGCTATCCTAATTTTTAAAAATCTTTTTTTCTTTTGATGTTCAACTTGGATGATGTTTATAACCCTAACTTGCAGACTGATCAACATCCACCCATCTGTTGATTCCCTTTAGTGTATTTTTCATTTCAGTTGCTTTTTTTCAATTTTGATTGGTTACTTTTATATTTTATATTTCTTGATTTAAGTTCTTACTGAGTTCTCCCACTCTTCTCCATTCTGGTGAGCATGTTTATGATCATTACTTTATACTTTCTCTGATACCTATGGTTTATCTTTAGTCCATTTTTTTTGAGGTTTGTCTTGTTCTTTCATTTGGAACATACTCTTTTTTCTTCCCAATTTGCTTGTCTTCATGTGTTTGTTACTATAAATTAGGTAGAACACCTACTTTTCCTAATACTGAAGGAATAGTTTTGTGTCTGGTCATTTCCTGTGTCGACTGTATGTGCCTGGGGACTTGGGCTAACTGGAGCTGTCCCTCATAAGGGCTGGGGGTCCCACTGCTTTCCATACTTCAGCTGCTCCAGTGAATGGCTGGAGCTGAAATGGGTGTGGGCCTAAGGAATCCCAGGGTTCTGCACACAGAGGGCACCATGACAGGACAACTGAAGCTAAAGTAGGTGCAGGCCAGTATGTCCCAGTCTTCTCAGCCCAAGAGGAATATAGGTGTGGTGACTGGAGCCAAGGTGTGGTGAATGGTAGGGTGTTTCAAGACACAGATTGTCTTTGGCAGGGCTATAGCCAAAACATAGCCAAGTCAGTCATGGGACAGGAGGTCCTGGAGTGCTCTGTGCTGGGAGTGCCCTAGCAAGCTGTCTTCAGCTGAAGCGGTACAGGTCTGGGAATCTTCTGTGTCACGCTGGTACAATGACTGAAGCTGTAGTGAGCGATGACCCGGTGTGTCCTTGTGTTTGCTGCCTTGGGGCCACTTTGGTTGGACAGCTGGGACTTGTGTGGTCTGGGGTCCTAGGGGGTCACTGAGGTGATAAGTCAACGAGGGTGCCTGCTTGCATTCTACTCCCCTCTATGATATCAAGGTGAAGGGTAAATGTAAATCATACTGCTCAGCAACGCCTCCATTACAAAAAGAGTGCCAGCAGCTCTCTTGCCATTTGGCAAGGTTCTAGGGCTAGATCCTATATTCTCATTGCTTTTGTAAACCACGGGTTTTCCCTGTGCCCCAGGGCATCCAGACTGGTGTAGCATAGGGGCCCGGTTTTGGCTGAGGCCACAGACTCTGTTACCTGAAACTCCACTGTGGTCTGCACTGTCAAGGCTGGAGGTTGGGGAGTGTAAACCATTGCACTCACCAGCCGCTCTGACCTAGAGACTTCCAGCCGTTTGGTGTAGTTTTAGGGCTGGATCTTCTATACACAAGTTGCTCTCCTAAAATGTGGCTTTTGTCTGTCCTTCAGGGCAGATTAATCTGCTCACTTTCCCTTAGTACTTTCTTTCCACTGTAGTTCATAGTGTTGGGTGTTGGTGGTTTCCCTTTATTACTATGCCTCTGTCTCTCTTGCAGTTCTCTATGTGGTCTTTTGTTCTAAAGAAGCTGTTCAGTAAGCCTTCAATTCTTCAGGAGGAATTTCTTTTATAAATAGGTATAGATTTGGTGTGTCCATAGAGGAGATGAGTTGATGGCCTTCCGGTGTCATTGTGTTGGACCAGAGCTATCAGGTACATTCCTTCTATGCCTAGTTTGTTAAGAGTTTTATTATGAATGGATGTTTGTCAAGGAGGTTTTTTCCTTTCGTTCTATTACTGTGTGTATGACATTGTTTAGCAATCCAGGATAATTTTCATTTGCTCATGGTGTATGATTGTTTTTTATTGTTTTATTGTTATGTTAATCACCATAAATTACATGATTAGTTTTTGATATAGTGTTCCATGATTCATTGTTTGTGCATAACACCCAGTGCTCCACGCAGAACGTGCCCTCTTTAATACCCATCACCAGGCTAACCCATGCCCCCACCTCCCCTCTAGAACCCTCAGTTTGTTTTTCAGAGTCCATCGTCTCTCATGGTTCATCTCTCCCTCCGATTTACTCCCCTTCAATCTGACCCTCCTGCTATCGTCTTATTCTTTTTTTATTTCTTAACATATATTGCATTGGTTTCAGAGGTACAGATCTGTGATTCAACAGTCTTGCACAATTCACAGTGCTCACGATAGCACATACCCTCCCCAGTGTGTCACCCAGGCACCCCATCCCTCCCAACCCCCACCACTCCAGCAACCCTCAGTTTGTTTCCTGAGATTAAGAATTCCTCATACCAGTGAGGTCATATGATACATGTCTTTCTCTGATTGACTTATTTCACTCAGCATAACACCCTCCAGTTCCATCCACGTCATTGCAAATGGCAAGATCTCATTCCTTTTGATGGCTGCATAATATTCCATTGTGTATATAGACCACCTCTTCTTTATCCATTTATCTGTTGATGAACATCTTGGCTCTTTCCACAGTTTGGCTATTGTGGACATTGCTGCTATAAATATTGGGGTGCATGTACCCTTTTGGATCCCTACATTTGTCTCTTTGGGGTAAATACCCAGTAGTGCAACTGCTGGACCGTATGGTAGCTCTATTTTCAACTGTTTGAGGAACATCCATACTGTTTCCCAGAGTGGTTGCACCAGCTTGCATTCCCACCAACAGCGTAGGAGGGTTCCCCTTTCTCCGCATCCCTGCCAACATCTGTCGTTTCCTGACTTGTTAATTTTAGCCATTCTGACTGGTGTGAGATGGTATCTCATTGAGGTTTTGATTTGGATTTCCCTGATGGTGAACGATGTTGAGCACTTTTTCGTGTGTCTGTTGGCCATTTGGATGTCTTCTTTGGAAAAACGTCTGTTCATGTCTTCTGCCCATTTCTTGATGGATTATTTGTTCTTTGGGTGTTAGTTTGATAAGTTCCTTATAGATTTTTGGATACTAGCCCTTTATCTGATATGTCATTTGCCAATAATTTCTCCCATTCTGTTGGTTGTCTTTTGGTTTTGTGCACTGTTTCTTTTGCTGTGCAAAAAAGCTTTTTATCTTGATGAAGTCCCAATAGGTCATTTTTGCCCTTGCTTCCCTTGCCTTTGACGATGTTTCTAGGAAGAAGTTGCTGTGGCTGAGGTCGAAGAGGTTGCCGCCTGTGTTCTCCTTTAGGATTTTGATGGACTCCTGTCTCACGTTTAGGTCTTTCAACCATTTGGAGTCTATTTTTGTGTGTGGTGTAAGGAAATGGTCCAGTTTCATTCTTCTGCATGTGGCTGTCCAATTTTGCCACCATTTCTTGAAGAGACTGTCTTTTTTCCCTTTTTTCCTGGACATTCTTTCCTGCTTTGTCAAAGATTAGTTGACCATAGAGTTGAGGGTCCATTTCTGGGCTCTCGATTCTGTTCCATTGATCTATGTGTCTGTTTTTGTGCCAGTACCATACTGTCTTGATGATGACAGCTTGTAAAAGAGCTGGAAGACCGGAATTGTGATGCTGCCAGCCTTGCTTTTCTTTTTCAACATTCCTCTGGCTATTCGGGGTCTCTTCTGGTTCCATACAAATTTTAGGATTATTTGTTCCATTTCTTTGAAAAAAGTGGATGGTATTTTGATGGAGATTGCATTGAATGTGTAGATTGCTCTAGGTAGCATTGACATCTTCACAATGTTTGTTCTTCCAAACCGTGAGCATGGAACGTTTTTCCATTTCTTTATGTCTTCCTCAATTTCTTTCATGAGTCTTTTATAGTTTTCTGAGTACAGATCCTTTGCCTCTTTGGTTGGATTTATTTCTAGGTATCTCATGGTATTGGGTGCAATTGAAAATGGGATCGACTCCTTAATTTGTCTCTCTTCTGTCTTGTTGTTGGTGTATGGGAATGCCACTGATTTTTGTGCATTGATTTTATATCCTGCCACTTTACTGAATTCCTGTCTGAGTTCTAGCAGTTTTGGGGTGGAGTCTTTTGGGTTTTCACATAAAGTATCGTATCTTCTGCAAAGAGTGAGAGCTTGACTTCCTCTTTGCTGATTTGGAGGCCTTTGATTTCTTTTTGTTGTCTGATTGCTGTGGCTAGGACTTCTAATAATATGTTGAATAGCAGTAGTGAGAGTGGACATCCCTGCCGCGTTCCTGACTTTAGGGAGAAAGCTCTCAGTTTTTCTCCATTGAGAATGATATTTGCTGTAGGTTTTTCATAGATGGCTTCTATGATATTGAGGTATGTACCCTCTATCCCTATACTCTGAAGAGTTTTGATCAAGAAAGGATGCTGGACTTTGTCAAATGCTTTTTCTGCATCTATTGAGAGGATCATATGATTCTTGTTCTTTCTTTTGTTAATGTATTGTATCACGTTGATTGATTTGCGGATGGTGAACGAACCTTGAAGCCCAGGGATAAATCCCACTTGATCGTGGTGAATAATCCTTTTAATGTACTCTTGGATCCTATTGGCTAGTATTTTGGTGAGAATTTTTGCATCCATATTCATCAAGGATATTGGTCTGTAATTCTTCTTTTTGATGGGGTTTTGTCTGGTTTGGCGATGAAGGTAATGGTGGCCTCATAAAATGAGTTTGGAAGTTTTCCTTCCATTTCTATTTTTGGAACAGTTTCAGGAGAAGAGGTATTAATTCTTCTTTAAATGTTTGGTAGAATTCCCCTGGGAAGCCATCTGGCCCTGGGCTTTTGTTTGTTGGGAGATTTTTGATGACTGCTTCAATTTCCTTAGTGGTTATAGGTCTGTTCAGGTTTTCTATTTCTTCCTGTTTCAATTTTGTTACTTGATACATCCCTAGGAATGCACCCATTTCTTCCAGGTTATCTAATTTGCTGGCATAGAGTTGCTCATAATATGTTCTTATAATTGTTTGTATGTCTTTGGTGTTGGTTGTGATCTCTCTTCTTTCATTCATGATTTTGTTGATTTGGGTCCTTTCTCCTTTCTTTTTGATAAATCTGGCCAGGGGTTTATCAATCTTGTTAATTCTTTCAAAGAACCAGCTCCTAGTTTCGTTGATCTGTTCCACTGTTCTTTTGGTTTCTATTTCATTGCTTTCTGCTCTGATCTTATTTCTCTTCTCCTGCTGGGTTTAGGCTTTATTTGCTGTTTTTTCTCTAGCTCTTTTAGGTGTAGGGTTAGGTTGTGTATTTGAGACCTTTCTTGTTTCTTGAGAAAGGCTTGTATTGCTATATACTTTCCTCTCAGGACTGCCTTTGCTGTATCCCAAAGATTTTGAACAGTTGTGTTTTCATTTTCATTGGTTTCCATGGATTTTCTTAATTCTTCTTTAATTTCCTGGTTGACCCATTCATTCTTTAGTAAGATGCTCTTTAGCTTCCATGTATTTTAGTTCTTTCCGACTTTCCTCTTGTGATTGAGTTCTAGTTTCAAAGCATTGTGGTCTGAAAATATGCAGGGAATAATCCCAATCTTTTGGTACTGGTTGAGACCTGATTTGTGACCTAGGATGTGATCACTTCTGGAGAAAGTTCCATGGGCACCAGAGAAGAATGTTATTCCGTTGCTTTGGGGTGGAATGTTCTGAATATGTCTGTGAAGTCCATTTGGTCCAATGTGTCGTTTAAAGTCTTTATTTCCTTGTTGATCTTTTGCTTAGATGATCTGTCCATTTCAGTGAGGGGGGTGTTAAAGTCCTCCACTATTATTGTATTGCTGTCAATGTGTTTTTTTGCTTTTGTTATTAATTGCCTTATATAATTGGCTGCTCCCATGTTAGGGGCATAGATATTTGCAATTGTTAGATCTTCTTGTTGGATAGACCCTTTAAGTAGGATATAGTGTCCTTCCTCATCTCTTATTACAGTCTTTGGTTTAACATCTAATTTGTCTGATATGAGGATTGCCACCCCAGCTTTCTTTTGGTGTCCATTAGCATGGTAAATGGTTCCCACCCCTTCACTTTCAATGTGGGGGTGTCTTTGGGTCTAAAATGAATCTCTTGCAGACAGCATATCAATGGGTCTTGTTTTTTAATCCAATCTGATGGCCTGTGTCGTTTGATTGGGGCATTTAGCCCATTTACATTCAGGGTAACTATTGAAAGATATGAATTTAGTGCCATTGTATTGCCTGTAAGGTGACTGTTACTGTCTATTGTCTGTGTTCCTCTCTGGTCTATGCTGCTTTTAGGCTCTCTCTTTGCTTAGAGAACCCCTTTCAATATTTCTTGTAGGGCTGGTTTTGTGTTTTCAAATTCCTTTAGTTTTTATTTGTCCTGGAAGCTTTTTATCTCCCCTTATATTTTCAATGACAGCCTAGCTGGATATAGTATTCTTGGCTGCATATTTTTCTCATTTAGTGCTCTGAAGATATCATGCCAGTCCTTTCTAGCCTGCCAGGTCTCTGTGGATAGGTCTGTTGCCAGTCTCATGTTGCCAGTCTAACCATTGTAGGTTACATATCTCTTCTCCCGAGCTGCTCTCAAGATTTTCTCTTTATCTCTAAGACTCGTATGTTTTACTATTAGATGTCGGGGTGTTGACCTATTTTTATTGATTTTGAGAGGGGTTCTCTGTGCCTCCTGGATTTTGATGCCTGTTTCCTTTCCCACATTCGGGAAGTTCTCTGCTATAATTTGCTACAGTAGACCTTCTGCCCCTCTCTCTCTCTTCTGCTGAGATCCCAATTATTCTAATGTTGTTTCACCTGATGATATCGCTTATCTCTCGAATTCTGCCCTCGTCATCCAGTAGTTGTTGATCTCTCTTTTTCTCAGCTTCTTTATTTTCCATCATTTGGTCTTCTATATCGCTAATTCTCTCTTCTGCCTCATTTATCCTAGTGGTTAGTACCCCCATTTTTGATTGCACCTCATTAATAGCCCTTTTGATTTCGATTTGGTTAGCGTTTAGTTCTTTTATTTCTCCAGGAAGGGTGTCTCTAATAACTTCCATGCTTTTTTCAAGCCCAGCTAGTATCTTTAAAATCATGATTCTGAGCTCTATGTCCGACATTGTAGTAATGTCTGTATTGAGTAGGTCCCTGGCAGACGGTACTACCTCTTGTTCTTTTTGCTGAGGTGATTTTTTTTGTCTTGTCATTTTGTCCAAAGGAGAATAGATGAATGAGAGAACAAAATGCTAACAGGTTAACAACGTCCCCAGCAAATATACTCTAAACAAATCAGAAAAGACCTGAAACCAGGGAAAAGAAAGGGAAAGAAAGAAAAAAGAAAGAAAAAAAAGAAAAAATAAAAGATAAAAACAAACAAAAAGAGAACAAACCAAAGAAAAACAGAATATGATCAAATATGATCAGGCTAGTGCATAGATCAGTGCCACACACTAGATTTTGGGTGTATTTTGGTCTGTTAGAAGAAAGTGCCTCCTAAAATTTTAAGATAAGAAAGACTTACATATTTACAAAATAAGGGTTGCTACAATGAAGGGATGGAAGATGACTGTAAAGATGAAAATTATAAAAGATTTTATAAAAGGAATTGAGAAGTTGTTTGAAAATGAAGATTTAAAAAAAGAAAAAATAAAGGGAGAGAATGTGATCAGGCAGGAGACTAGAACAAAGGCATACACTAGTGATTTAGGGTATATTTTGATCTGGTAGAAGAAACTGTATCTCAAAATTTTAAAGAGAGAACAACTTGTATATATATGCCAAAAATAAGGGTAACTACTATGAAGGGATAGAATATGACTCTACAAATGAAAAATAAAAAAAAATTTAAAAAAGGCATTCATAAGATGGTTAAAAAAGGAAAAAAGAAAATTTGAAAAAAAAAAACAGTTAAAAAATTAACTTTGAAAAACTAAAGAATCATGGTAAAACAGCCATGAATTCTATGTGCAGTATTCCCCTAGCGCTGGAGTTCTGCTGTTCTCCTCCTCAGTAAACTTGGGTCTTGGCTGGCTGTTCTTGCTGATCTTCTGGGGGAGGGGCCTGTTGCCGTGGTTCCCAAATGCCTTTGCCAGAGGCGGAATTACCCCGCCCTTGCCCTCCGGGCTAAGTAATCTGCTGGGGTTTGCTCTCGGAGCTTTTGTTCCTTGCAAGCTCTCGGTACAGCTTTGGAGGACAAGAGTGAAAATGGTGGCCTCCCAGTCTCTGCCCGGTGGAGCCGAGAACTCGGGACCCCAGTCCTCAGTGAGCTCCCAAAGAAAAGCAGTCAATCACTCCCGTGTCCCCGGTCTCCGGCCGCACTCCGTGCTCACCCGGCCTGTGACCGAGCGTTACTATCTCTGGCACCCAACTCGGTGTGGAGTCTCCAAACCCAGCAGATCCCTGAGGTGCACTCCCACGCAGCTCCTCCCAGGGGAGGAAGGGGGGTCTCCCTGGCTCTGCCGCTTGTTGGGTCCCTGTTGGAGGAGCAGTGGCCCGACTGGGCCGCGTATCACAGTTTATGGCAACCCTGAGCTGAGAGCCCGCGCCTTGGCTCTGTCTCTGCTGCCGGCTTCCCTAGCTCCAATCCCTGGGAGCTCTGCCACACTCAGGCACCCCCGGTCTTTCTGTGACCCTGAGGGTCCTGAGACCCCACTGTCCCGCGAGGGTTCCACCCCCACCTTAGCCACTGGAGCGGCGTCCCTCAGCGGAGCCGACTTCTAAAAGGTCCGATTTTGTGCTCCGCGGCTCTATCACTTGCCAGAAGCGGCCGACGGAGGCCCTTCCCCCCGCCATCTATCCTCCCAAATATCGCCTCGGATTCACTTCTCCGCACGTCCTACCTTCCAGGAAGTGGTCGCTTTTCTGTTCAGAGTGTTGTTGCTACTCTTCTCTTCGATCTCCTTTTGAGTTCGTAGGTGTTCAGAATGGTTTGATCCCTATTCAGCTGAATTCCTCAGACCAGACTAAATCCAGGTCTCTTACTCCTCCACCATCCTGCTCCTATGATCATTTTATTTTAAAGATTTTTTTATTGAGAAAGACATGAGCAAGAGAGCAGAAGCAGGAGGAGCAGCAGAGGGAGAGGGAGAAGCAGAATCCCAGCTGAGCAGGGAACCTGATGTGGGGCTTAATCCCTGGATCCTGGGATCATGACCTGAGCTGAAGGCAGCCACTTAACCAACTAAGCCACCCAGGCGCCCTTGTGTATGATCTTTTTAACGTGCTGTTGAATTTGGTTTGCTAGTCCTTTATTGAGTTGTTTTGCATCTCTATTTATTATGGATTTTAGCCTGTAGGTAGGTATTGTGATAGACTTTTTCTGTCTTTGGTATCAAGGTAATGCTGGCCTTGTAAAGTAAGCTGGAATTATTTTCCTTTTTCTTTTTTGGGGAAGAGTTTGAGATGAATTGGTGTTAATTACTCTTTAAATGTTTGATAAAATTCATCATTAAAACTATCTGGTCCTGGGTTTCTCTTCGTTGGGAGCTTTCTGATTACTGATTCAATGTCACTACTAATGGTTCTCTTCAGGTTTTTTTTTTTTTTATTCCCAATTCAGATTATTAAGTTGTATTGTTTCTAATTTTTTCTTGGTTGTTGAGTACGTTGGTATATAGTTGTTCGTAGTAGCCTCTTACTGATATTTTGTAAATCTGTGGTATCATTTATACTGTCTCATTTTTCATTTATAATTTTGTTGATTTGGGTCTTTTCTCTTTTCCTTAGTCTAGCTAAAAGTTTGTCAATTTTGATAGTTTTTGTAAAGAACCAACTCTTAGTTTTTAAAAATCTTTTCTTTTTCTGTTCTATCATTTAATTTTGCTCTAATCTTTATTATTTGAGATTTTTTTCTTAATGTTGGCATTTGTTGCAAATTTCCCTTTTAAATCTGCATTTGCTGTATTCTATAAGTTTGGTTTGTTGTGTTTCCATTTTGTTTGTCTATAGATACTTGTATTTCTTGTTTAATTTCTTCTTTGATCCATTGGTTGTGCAGGAGAGTTTTGTTTAATTCCCATATATTCATGAATTTTAACACTTTCTTGTTTTTACTGATGTCTATTTCATATCATTGTGGTCAGATAATATACTTCAATCTTCTTGAATTTGCCAAGATTTGTTTTGTTGCCTAACATATGGTGTATTCTAGAAAATGTTCCATATGCACTTGAAAAGAATGTGTATTTTGCTATTGTCTGATAGAACATTCTTTTTACATCTATTAGATCTCTTTGATTTACGGTGCTGCTCAAATTCATTTTTTCCTCATTGATTTTTCTGTCTGGATGATCTCACCATTGTTGAGAGTGGGGTATTGAAATCTCCAAATGTTACTGTATTGCTTTTATAATTTTTCCTTCTGCCTTTCTTTTTGCTTTATGTATATAGGTGCTTCAGTATTAGGTGCATTAATATTTATAATTGTTCTATGTTCTTGGTGGATTGACCTTTTTATTATATAATGACCATTATCTCTTTTTCCCTTTCTAAAGTTTATTTTTCAGACTTAAGTATGGCTAGCCACAGTGTTTGGTTTTGTATTTTTGTTTACTATTTGTTAGAAATCTCTTTCCCCATTCCTTTGCTCTCAGTCTGTATGTCTCTTGCAGGTGAGTCTCTTGGAGACAGCGTGTCACAGAGTTATGGTTTTTATCCATTCAGCCATTGCTGACACGTCTTTTGATTAGAGAATTTACTTATTAATAAGGACTATTGCCAATTTGTGTGTTGTTTTCTGGCTATTTTGTAGATCCATTGTTTTTTCTTGCTCTTGTTTTTTGTGTTTTCATTTCTGTTGGTATAAGTATACTTTGACTCTTTTATCGTGACCTGTTGTGTAATTACTATGCATTTTTTCTTACAGATACCATGAGGATTACATAAAATATAAAATTGTAGCACCCTATATTTAACTGATATCTTTAATCAAATCCCCAAACTTTACACATTTACTTCTCCTCATGTTTTGGTTATTGGTTATTTGGTTACAGTGTATATGTTTTGTGTATAACATTGTGTATAACAAATCATTGTAGTTATGGTTACTTTTACTATATTTGTTAACTTTTAAACCAGAGTTGTAAGTGAAGTATGAACCAGCATTATCATATTGTAGAATCTGATATTTACAACTACCAGTACATTTTAATCTACCTATGTTCTTATGATGTTACTGTGTTGATTAGCATCCTATTACTTCTATACAAAGAACTCCGTTTAGCATTTTGTAAGATAGGACTCGTAGTGATGAACACCCTCGGCTTTTGTTTCTGAGGCAAGTCTTCGTCTTTCCTTCATTTTGGAAGGATTACTTTGCCGTGTATAATATTCCTGGTTGATAGTTTTATTCTTTGAGTATTTTGGATATATTATCCCATTCTCTCCAGACCTGAAGAGTTTCTGTTGAGAAATCTGCTAGTAGTCTTCTGCAAATTCTCTTCCATGCAACTTCTAATTTTGTCTCTTGCTGCCTTCAACTTTGTTTTGTATTTGACTTTTGACATAATAATTATAATGTCTCAGTGTAGCCTTATTTGAGTTCAACTATTTGAGGTCTCTTAAGCTTCATATACCTGATTTCCATTTCTTTCACCAAAAACTTGGAAGCAGTTTTAGGTAGTATTGTTTTTAATATATTTTCCAGCCTTTTGTCTTTCTCTTCTTCTGAAATTCTCATAATGCAGATATTGTTTGTGTCCCATTTATTCCATAGGCTTTCCTCACTCTTCTTCATTCTTTTTCTGGCTGTATGATTTCATATGTTTTGTCTTTTAGGTCCTTGATTCTTTCTTATGTATGATCAAATCTGCTTTTGAAGCTGGTTACTGAATTCTTCAGTCTTTGTGTGTGTTTTGTGTTTGAAGGTTTCTATTTCTTACTGAACTGATTTTGATCCTGTTCATACCTTGCTTCCCTAATTTTGTGTGGTCGTCTGTATGTGTGCTCTTGTATTTTACCAAACTTCTCAGAGTATTATTCTGAATTCTTTGTCTGACTGCTTATAGATCTCTATTTTTTGAGGGTCATCTATTAGAGTTTTACTAGTTTCCTTTGGTGGTATAACATTTACCTTATTTCCATCCTTTATTCCTTACATTGGTATCTGCACATTGGAACAAGTCCTCTCCTCGTCCAGACTTTTCAGGCATGCTTTGGCAGACTGTTCTTTACCAGTGAGCTCAGTCTGGATTAATGGGTGTATCTGCTGGTAATGTCCTGGGGCAGTTGGGGTTTGTATAAGTTGTATTTTGAGGTGAGGCCACTGCCTGAGGTCTGAAGTAGCGGCTGGGTGGAGTGGGGTGGGGTGGGGTGGGGGAGCTGCTGGTTGAGAAGAGTTGGATAGGGTTGCTAACCTGGTTTCTTGCCCAAGCAAACCTGTAGGATGGTTTCCTGAGTTCTTTGACCAGTTTTCCTAGAGGTCCAGGACTAGGTACTTGACTCAGCAGTAAGTGGGGCTATGATTTATCTTCCCTCTCCTGGTGAGGCAGTAGGAAGGGGCCTAAGGCCCGAACAGTTTGTTGTTTAGGGGCCTAAATCAGGCAAGAGTGTGCACTGAATTCTCTGGCCACATGAGGCCTCAGGTTTTGCTCTGCAAATGGGGAAAACTATGGACTGTGCTTTCTGTTCAAGTACCACTATGACAGTGCTGTTGAATGGGCTGTGTAGTTTCCTGTGTGCTTTGTTTAGGTTTCCTTGTTGGACAGGCTGAAGACTGTTTTCAGCAATATGTTGGGCTAAGGTCACTAAGCCTCTTTCTTTGTGGTCCTTGCTCAAGCTGAGTTTGCCCTAAGTTCCTTGGCTGAAAAGGGCCACCGGCTTTGCTGTGCAGACTTGATAGCTGATGCTCTGCTTACCAGAGTCTTTTTTCAAAAATTGTTTGGTTACAGGGCTTTCCAGATGTTCTTGCCAGCCTTTCTGATTGGGCAAGCCTGAGAGCCTCACTTTGTAGTAGATAGTGTTATGGCTCTGCTTCCCTGCCTGGGCAGGATGGGAGAGCCAGCTCCAAGCACCTCCAAATTTACCAACTCAGGCTTTTTAGTTGGGAAGGGCAGGAAGCTACACTCAGCAATGAATGGGGCTATGACTTCGGCATGGGTTTTTATTTGTGTTCTATTTTTTTAATATATGCACTTATCATAATAAACTTAATATCATAATAACCTTCTAATTACTAATTTTGCAACATTGCATAAGTCTTGGTATGCTGTACTTTTACTTTTTCCTTGGTTCCAATATTTTTTGATAACTTTCTTTTTTGACCCAGTGGTTGTTCAGGACTTTGCTGGAAAATTTACAAATACGTGAAAATTGAACCATCTTTTTTGTTGTTGTTTCTATCTACTTTCACACCATTGTGGTTGAAAAAGGATTCTGAGTATGATTTCAGTGTTCTTAAATCTGTGAAGACCTGTTTGTTGTCCTATCATAGGGTCTGTCCTGGAGAAGATACTTAGTGTACTTCAGAAGGAATGTATATTCTTTTTTTTTTTTTTTTTAAGATTTTATTTATTTGACAGAGAGAGACATAGCAAGAGAGGGAACACAAGCAGGGGGAGTGGGAGAGGGAGAAGCAGGCTTCCCACTGAGCAGGGAGCCCGATGCGGAGCTCGATCCCAGGACCCTGGGATCACAACATGAGCCAAAGGCAGACGCTCAATAATTGAGCCACCCAGGTGCCCCAGGAATGTATATTCTTCTCTTGGATGGAATGTTCTATAAATGATTTTAGGTCCATTTCCTCTAATCTATGGTACCTGTCCAATGTTTCCCTGTTGATTGTCTGGGTGATATATCCATTAATGAAAGTATTGAACTTCCTTCCTATTATTTTATTGGTATCTATTTCTCTTTTTAGGTATGTTGGTATTTATTTACCATATTTAGGTACTATGATTTTGGTAGATATGTTTATGATTGTTACAGCTCAATAAACTGATTTGTTATTTTATAATCTTTCTTGTTTCTTCTTAGATTTTGGGGGGTTAAAGTCTATTTAGCCTTATGTAAGTATAGGTGCTCTCAATTTCTTTTGGTTTCTACTAGGATGGAATATCTGTTTCCATTCCTTCTTTATGAGTCTATGAGTCCTAAAGCTGAATGAGTCTCTTATAGGCAGAATATTTTGGGTCTTGTTTATTTTAATTTTTTTAAAACCCATCCAGACACTCTGTGCCTTTTGATTGGTGAATTTATCCATTTACATTTAGAATTATTATTGCTATGTACATACTTGGTAATGCCATATTACAGTTTTCTGTTTATATTTCTATTTTTTCACTCTTTGTTTCTGCCTACTATTGTAAAGTGTTCCTTTCCCTTAGTAGTATGGTCTATTTACCCTTTATTTTTTGTTCCTACTGTAGATTTTTGCTCTGTGGTTACCGTGAGGCTTGCATAAGACATCTCATAGGTAAAACAGTCCATTTAAAGCTGATAACACTGTTATCAGAAGTTTCAACTTTTACTCCCTACCTTGTATATATTTGATGTCATTATCTACTTTTTAAAATATTTCTTATTAGTTAAAAAATAACTAGTTACTTTAACTCTTTATCATTGACTTTTATATTATAGTTAGGTGGTTAACATACCATCATATTATAGAGTTAGTTTTCTAAATCTTATTATATATTTACCTTTAGCAGTGTGTTGTATACTTTTCCATGTTTCCATGTCCCTGATTAGTTTATTTTCCTTTCAGCTAGAAGAACTCCTTTGAGCCCTTCTTGTACATCTAGTGATGAACTTCCTCAGATTTTCTCTGGAAAACTCCATTTTTTTTCATATCTGAAACATAATTTTTCTGCATAGAGTATTCTTTGCTGGTATTTCTTTCCCCCTAGAATGTGTCATTTCTTCTTCTCCTGGCCTATGGAATTTTTTCTGAGATAGCCACTGATAGGCCAATGGGGGCTCCTTTCTATGCTATGATCTTCTCCCTAGCTGCTCTTAGAATTCTCTCTCTATCCGTCATAATGTCTAAGTCATTATACTGGGTCTTTGAGAAAGACTTTTTGTATTGAGGTAACAGGGTGATCTATTAGCTTTGTGAACCTTGATGTCCAAGTCTTTCTGCAGGTTTGGGATGTTCTCAGCTACTATTTCTTTAAACTTTATGTCCCCTTCTCCCCTCTCCTCCTTCTGGTACTTCAGTTATTCTAATATTTGTATATTTGATGGTGCCCTATAGGTCATGTAGGCATTCTTCACTTTTTCATTATTTTTCTTTGTTCTTCTCTGGGTTATTTCAAAGTTCCTGTTCTGATTACTCATTCTGTCTTTTATTCTACTCTGCTGTAGGTGTTCTCTATTATATTTTTCATCTTATTAAATTCTTCAGCTCCAGAATTTGTTTGCTTCTTTTTTATGATTGCTAGGTCATTGTTAAATTTCTCATTTTGTTTGTGAATTATGTATCTGGTTTTGTTGATTTGTCTTTCTGTGTTTTCTTATAGCTCATTGAGTTTCCTCAAAACAGCTATTTTAAATTCTTTAGTAGCTAAATCACAAAATAGTATGCTTTTGAACTGAGTTATTTAAGAATTATTATTAACCTTTGATGACGACATGTTTCCTTGATTTTTCATGTTCCTTGGGGCTTTGCATCAGTATTTTTGCATGTGAAGCAGTAGACTCCTCAAATCTTTACTTGACATCTTCTGGTGAGAAATATTCTGTATTTGTCCTGCTTATGTGTGGTACTTTTCCAGCCTTGTGTGGATACATACGTATTCTCTGTACTTCTCACGGCAGGGTGCTTAAGGTTTTATGTCTTCCCTGGTTCTTACAACTCACCAGCCTGGTTATTGGAAGCCTGTCTTTTTTTTTTTTCCAGAAGGTGGCATTATAGTTCAAGTCTCTGGTCTTACTTGCCCACTGACCCTTGCCTCTTTTGTGAGCTACCTTACTGTCTACCAGAGCTTGCTCTCATAGCAGTATTTGCGAGTACACACAAGGAGCTTACCACAGAGTTGGGACAGATATGGGTTTAGCGCTAGGATTGTTGGGGGTATTGATGGATGCAGAAGGGAGATTCCTGGATGTGCTACTGCTAGATGCTAATGTGTGGACTTCCTGCTTAGTGAAGTCAGTAGGAACTGTGTTCCTTTAATACCATTTGATATTCTTATCTTTCCCTTTCCAGATCTCCGTCTTCCCAGACATGGAGGTTGTGTGTGAGCACTCTTAGTGTTCCTAGAGAGAAGTGGGTTTCTGGTACCGCCGGAGTAGGATGGTTGGATATTTAATCACTGCCCTCCTTTTTCTCTGTGGGAGAGGTTGTGGCCTCATCCAGTGCTACATTGTGGGGATGTCTCTAGCAGCGTTCTTTGTGTCCAAATTTGTGTACATGCATGCATTTTTCTGCAGTGGTTTGCTTGAATTCCCCTTTGGGAAAGCTGGACTTTCATTTCTCTCCTGTCTGTGGTTTTCTTCCCTGGTCCAAACCCTACATTTTTTCTCAGGTCTGGCAAGAGGGATTGGGGCGATTTTGCACCTCTGCTTGTTCCACAGCCCAACCAAGGTCTGTCTGCCTATTACCCGATGCATAAAAAGGCAAGACTGTTTCTGGTTTCCTCGGTGTGTGGTGCTAGATCCCACAAGTCTCACATGGGCACTTTTTTTGTGTATGGATAGATGTCTAAATCTTTCTTGAAAAGGTGGAATAAAAAGCAGCAATATCTTAGGCCATGTGATACTGACCCTGTGTTCAAAATACTGCTGATCTGAATAAACAGGCACAAGTTTTCAGGGGTATGTATCATGCATTTTTATTTTTTTATTTTTTATTATGTTCAATTAGCCAACATATAGTACATTATTAATTTTTGATGTAGTGTTCACCTATTCATAACACCCCTACCCATCACCCCGTTACCCCATCCCCCCACCCTCTCCCTTCTGTAATGCTCAGTTTGGTTCCCGGAGTCTGGTCTCTCATGGTTTGTCTCCATCTCTGATGTCTTCCCATTCAGTTTTCCCTCCCTTCCCCTATAGTCCTCCGTGCTTTTCCTTATGATGTTCCACATAGGAGGGAAACCATATGATAATTGTCTTTCTCTGCCTGACTTATTTCACTTAGCATAATCCCCTCCAGTTCCATCCATGTTGATGCAAATGGTAGGTATTCATCCTTTCTGATGGCTAGTAATATTCCATTGTATACATGGACCACATCTTCTTTATCCATTCGTCTGTTGAAGGACATCTCAGCTCCTTCCGTACTCTGGCTATTGTGCACACTGCTGCTATGAACATTCGGGTGCATGTGCCCCTTCTTTTCACTACATCTGTATCTTTGGGGTAAATACCTAGTAGTGCAATTGCTGGGTTGTAGGGTAGGTCAATTTTTAACGTCTTGAGGAAACTTCATACTGTTTCCCAGAGTGGCTGTACCAGCTTCATGCAGAATTTTAAATATAAAACTTGCTATGGAAGTACACTGTAGAAAATCATTCTAAACTCTTCAAATAATAATTTATGCATAAACTGTTTACAAACTTATTTTAATTGTCCCCTAATGATTTTATAGGAGAGCTACATCTCCAAAAGTCAAAACTAACCAAATATAATAGATTTATGTGGTAGAAAATTGTGGAGAAATTATTTTTTGAAGGGAAGGAAATAGAGAGCTTTAGAATTTGGAGAGAAACCTAGGTTTGAATTTCAATGCTATTATCTGATGCTTTGATTTTCAGCAAGTCAACTGAACACTCTAAGCATTAGATCCCTCAACTACACAAGAGATTATTCATATACATAAATCATAAAATGTACATCAAGCTTTTCATGTGGCTCCTCTCACATGAGCATTCAGTGAACAAGTATAATACTTATTAAAAGACAATTTAATATGTACATACACGTAAAAACAGGATGTAAAATTAGTTGAGCAGGAATCAAGTTCTGTACCCAATTTTTATTGTGTGCATACAACTTATTTCTGAATATATAGTATTTAAATGTTTCTATAGCATGCTTGCAAGAATTTAATAGGGTGATTAAAATTTTTCTTTATGCAGTTTTGAAAAAGTACAAAACGTTTTATATCATGAGAAAATAGAAATCTAGAAGACAACTTCTTGGTAGATTTTCAGGAGGAGGATATGATTTGGATATATAAGCAGAAAACTTAGTAATAAGAACTTGAAAATATACAAACCATTTGTCAAATAAATTCTTAAGATGTGAATTTTAAGGGCCTCCAAATCACAGAAACTTTATGAAAAAAGCTTTTTGATTTGTTATATTTAAACAGGTTTTAGCTTGGCTAAAATTGTAAATACTGCTTGTCCCATATTTTATACGGAGTTTTCCTTTTTATAAAGATATTTCATTTTGTTTTACAAGTTCTTGTTACATTCACCCTTCCCAATCTAAACTGCAATGTTGGAGAAAGGAATTGAATGAGACAAGAGAGAAAGCTCAATCATGTGTCCACTAATGGCTTACAAGTCTGAGCAATTTGTTTACTGCAGTCAGATTTGCCTTCATCAAGTGACGATTTAACATTCGATGAAAATGATTTCATAAATCTTCAAGGACAATAATTTCCGTCTCATTTCAGTTAACATGTAACCTGGAAAACACCATCTACTCTGTACATTTTAAATTTGAAAAAATAGAAAAGGGTTTCTGAGGAGCGGTTTTCAGAAAAGTGTACATGTTTTTATTTTAATGGAAGAGGAACATTTTTCATAGTGACAACTCTGTTATAATCCTCTGAGTCATTGAATTTTATAACTAGGAACAATATTAGCAATTAAATCCAAAGGTTTCACTTTACAGCTGAGTAAATGGGACCGATAGTGATGAAGTAACTTGTCCCAAGATACACAGTTCATGAGAGAGTCCTGGCCAAGACCTGGGGCTACCCAGAAGCTTAGGCCTGCTTTGTCCCCCAACCCAAGAATGTCACACACTGCCCTAAATAAATGTTCATATTTAAAGCCCAGGTGTCTACTAACAAATTGCATGGATATCAAAGATATTTAAAGTAGAGACTTAAGTTTTGCACATGCAACCTTAGAATAAATACCAGTGCAAAATAGCGATGTATTTATATTTGCACTTACTTCATTTTGTTTAACTCCTGTAAGTTAATTTTGCACATGTAAAACCACCAGACTTCTCAAATGTTAGCTACCTGTTTTTTTTGTTTTTTGTTTTTTAGTGAAGATCATGTTTAAAACTTAATAGTATTTATAGCTGCCTAATAATAGTTTTGGATCCTGGCTACCACTAGATGTCCTTTTATGTAACTTGGATCAATTTATTTTTGATGCAATGCTTGTCAATAACTACCTATTCTTTGGACATTTCATTCCATTAAACCCAAGTCATAAATGAGTGACATTTTGGGGTGCCGGGGTGGCTCCGTCGGTTGAGCATCTGACTCTTGATTTCCGCTCAAGTTATGATCTCTGGCTCATGAGATAGAGCCCTGCATTGGGCTCTGCACTCAATGGGGAGTCGGCTTGGAATTCTCTCCCTCCCCCTACTCTCTCTCCCACACTCTAAAATAAATAAATGAATGTTTAATAAATTGGGACCCTTCAAAGTATTAATGACAAAAGTAAAAGAAGGTATAAATCTCAAAACTTCACTAAGAGTTGCGTCATATATCTGCCACTTGTGCTTTTGATATGTTAACTCATGTTTTTTAAAAAGTGGTTGGTGAACATTTAAAAAACTGTTATGTGCATTTAAATATAACCCAATTTGTTATAAAGCCATGTATGTCCTGCATAGGACATTTAGAAAAGATAGGTAACCAAAATAAAGAAAAAAGATGTTCCTGTTTAATAGTCTTGAAATAATTGCATGATAAATATGTTAAAGCCTATATGTGAAGTATATTATCCATGTATGTATATATTTGCATACTATATTTATATACTATATACATTATATATACTAATATATATAGTAGATAAATTAGAACTGTCTTTAAAAATTTTTGCTGTTGCCTTAAAACCTTACACTTTTTTCCTAAATAGTTCAATTTATTTCTACATGTTAACTTTTAGACCTATTTTGTTACTTAATTTTAACAGTCTTTAAATTTCTGTTCTTTCTTGACAATGAAGACTATTATTTCCAGTACAGTATTTTCTAACCACCTTGTCCAAGTTATATAGCATAGCTGTGAACTATGTGAGGGTGAACCCTGTAAAAATAATCGAATGTAGAGAGCCATGCTGTATCAATGTGTTTGTCAATATATCCTTTATCTTATTTTTACAGTAAGCCTTTTTCCTTAGTTTTGATTTTATCTATTTAAAATTGAAGTATAATTATCATATATGTGCTAAATATTGAAAGCCAGCTTTTTGAAAATTGGTAAAAACAGAACTCATGAATGGATCACTTGTAAAATGAAATTGTCTCAATACCTGTATTAAGCACTTACTGATTGATGTTATAAATCAGAGTAATATACATTGCTCAAATAAAAAGTCTCTATAGAGGAAGATTAAACAAACATAAAACTATAACATGCAATGTTTTGTTAGGTTTAAGTGTACAACTGTAATTCAGTGATTCTAAACATTATTTAGTGCTCACCCCCATCAGTGTAGTCACCAGTTGTCACCACACAATATTGCCTACCTTTCCTCTGGTAAGCCCCCGTTTGTTCTCTGTATTTGAGTCTGGTTTTAAGTTCAACGTATAAGTGAAATCATACATATTTGTCTTTCTCTGACTTACTACACTTTACATAACACACTCTAGGTCCATCCATGATGTCACAACTGGCATGATCTCATTTTCTTGTGGCTAATATTCCATTGTGTGTGTGTGTGTATACACATATCCCACATCTTCTATATTCACATATCAATGGACATTTAGGTTGTTTCTATATCTTGGCTACTCTAAATAATGTTGCAGTGAACATAGGGGT
This sequence comes from Eumetopias jubatus, assembly GCF_037043125.1. Classification (NCBI taxonomy): domain Eukaryota; kingdom Metazoa; phylum Chordata; class Mammalia; order Carnivora; family Otariidae; genus Eumetopias; species Eumetopias jubatus. The sequence goes on along the minus strand of NW_028274820.1, from coordinate 48,046,654 downwards.
GCATGTGTCTTTTTGAATTAGTGTATTTGTTTTTTTGGGGTTAATATCTAATAATGGACTTAGTAGATCACATGGTATTTTTGTCTTTGAGAAACCTCCATTCCATTTTTCATAGTGGTTGCACCAATTTACATTTCCACCAACAGTGCAGGAGGATTTCCTTTTCTCCACATCCTTGCCATCACGTGTAATTTGTCTTTTTGATACTGGCTATTCTTACTGGTGTAAAGTTCTACTCATTGTGGTTTTGATTTGCATTTTTCCTAACGCTTAGTGATGTTGATCATCTTTACGTGTGCTCTTAGGTCATCTGTAGGTCTTCTTTGGAAAAAAGGTGTGTTCAGGTCCTCTGCTTATTTTTTTAATCTTTTTTTTTTTTTGGTGTTGCGCTATACAAGTTCTTTATATATTTTGGATATTAATTTGCATATATTGAACCCCATTTTCTAGGTTGCCTTGTTTGCTGTGCAAAAGGTTTTATTTTGGTGTAGTCCTAATTTATTTTTGCCTTTGTTTCCCTTGCTTGAGAAGACCTGTCCATGAATGATGCTAAGAGTGATGTCTAAGAGATTACTGCCTATGCTTTCTTTTAGCAGTTTTATTGTTTCAGGTCTCACATTTAAGTCTTTATTCCATTTTGAGTTTATTTTTGCTTATGGTGTAATAAAGGGGTTCAGTTTCATTCTTTTGCATGTATTTGTTCAGTTTTTGCTGCCCTGTCTTTTCCCCTTTGTAGATCTTGCCTCCTTTGCCCTAGATTAATCGACCATAGAGATGTGGGTTTATTTCTGGGCTTCCTAGCCAATTCCATTGATTTGTGTGTCTAGCTTTGTGCCAGTATCATACTGTTTTCCTTAGTGTGGGTTTGTAGTATATCTTGAAATCCTGAATTGTTGTACCACCAGCTTTGTTCTTTCTCAAGATTGCTTTGGCTATTCAAGGTGTTTTGTGGTTCCATACAAATTTTAGTATTGTGTGTTCTAGTCCTGTGAAAAATGCAACTTTTATTTTGATAGGAATTAGACTGAATCTGTAGATTGCCGTGGATCGTATGAAAAAAAAATTGTTTAAAGGAAGTATCTATCATGTCCATTAGAGCCCCATCTTATAAATAAAATTATTTTTTGTAGTAGGAAGGATGCATATGTTTTGAAAAATGAAACAATTTTAATGAAACATATTCAAGTCCTTTTTCAAAAGTAATTCCTGTTTTAAACCTTTACTTATAACTTAGATGGTATAATACTAAAAAAAAATCTTCCTGATATTTTAGTGTTTAGTTAACAATATGCTTCTTCAAATAGTCTCATTTAATTCTTGCTACAAGGAAAGAGTAAATTGCTCTTTAAGAGTTTAAGCCATGTTAAAAATGACTTAAAAGAACAGAAAGACTTTAATATAATTTATTTCAGATATTCCCATCTTACTCAAAAGGTTTGTTCAGATTGCACAAGTTAGTTGTTTTGGGCGGAACACATTAACTCCTATATACAGTTTGTGTTCAAAAAAAAAAATGACCTATTGCTTTTCAGACTTGTATAGTCCTTCCTTCTCCAATACCATGACTGATCTTTTTCTAAGAAATTCTACTCCTGTAAGTAAATTAGAACACATTTATATAAAGTTGCTTTTCCTCTGATATTATACTTTGCTATTTTTATTCTTTATTCATTTATCAAAATTTCATTAATAAAATTTTGTCAGGAAATTGCTATATGTAAGAATGCATGAGAAACAAGAGTAAATATTTAAGACCCTTTCTCCAAATGAGTATGCATTTCAGTAGTGAAGATACAATATATACTCAACACACATTTTTAAATCTAATAAATATGAAGTTTTTTTTTTTAAATTTTACCCTAAGATGACTAACACGGCTCACTCATACTACTTATTCTTAATCTACCAGTAGAAACAGTTTACTGATTACCTTTTTGAAAGCCTATGCTTTGTTGTTTCTTAATATTAGCATGGGTTTTTTTCATCTTCCATGAAGAACTTGACAAAAAACCATCATACTTATAGAGAAAGGAATGAAACTCAATGAATATAAAAGGGCCAGATACACATCACCACTGTAACTCACAAGAATTACATTAAAGTAGTGCTTCACAAAGAACAGTGTGCCGATCAGTGGTGATGTGAGAGAGATGTAGATCCAGAGTCTTAAAAAAGTTTTACTGGAACACAAGGATGTCCATTTGTTTGCATGATGTCTCTGGCCACAATTGCACTAGAATAAAAAGAGTTGAGTATTTTTAATGAGAACTATATGTCCTGAAAAACCTAAATTATTTGTCACCTGGATCTTTACAGAAAAGGCTTGTTGTTAAATGTCACATATTTATGGTTATTAATTTTGGTTGGTAGAATGTGCATATTTTCACATCTATAATATTAATCTGGTTTCAATTTGGGGTAAGACTAAAGTAATGAGTTGAAAACATACTCATAGAGGTGATGCATAGATATGAGAATTATGAATAAAAATAAATTCGGTAATCTGAAGAATAAACAGTGTGCAGTACAAATTATATTTGTTTAAAAGCTTGGTAGCAGGCAACAGTAAAGATAGAATAATGAGTTGATGACAGATGTGTCTGTGGCCACAGGAAATCTGGTGGTCAGTCCATCTGAGACACACACATACAAACATGAGCTAATAGACCCCAAAATAAAGTCATAAAATTAAAGAATGTACTTGCCACTCATATAGGAAAATTATTCTGTGTAAGAAAATGTTTCTCAATACATAAAATTTTAACACTGATATTTTAATATGCTTTATTCTCAACCCCATTCTTTATGCAATGTAACATTTTGAACATATTGCTTGATGAAAAAAGGCTTTCAAAGTAAAAGTAAAATATATGCAAAGTTTTGGCTAAACTATATTTATATAAAACTATGAGCCAGACTTAATCTTACTTTTACCCCATGAAAACACTGAGAAATGCATCAGTAGTAGTATGGGGATATTTTGATTTCAATGAACTTGACCTCTGAACACTGTCATTGTCCTTTGGATAAGTAGACCTGAGGAAAGGGACTGTAATCTTATTCAGTTTTCCCAGCCCCTAATACAGTGCCTGGCATATGGTAGCATTTTGAACATTTATTGAATGGATGCTTTAGGAAGCATACATTTTTCTTGCCTTGATTTCCCCTTTTTTTCCCTAGATCTCCAAGTTTATTATAAGCAAATTAGTTAATGGCTTTTCAAAGATAGTTCATGGAATAGTAATGTTTAAGCTCTTTGGAAAAAAAAAAAGTGAAAAGTGTTTGACCCACAAAACTGTATAATTTGAGGTTTGGCTGATAAAGTAACATCATTGTATTCCTTCCCAACTGGTTCAGCCCTCTCTGCTCTTCCAGGTTGTTGGAGCAAATGCATCCTTGACCCAAAATGAAATGTTTCATCTACTAGTTTAAAGGCTGTTTAAAAAATAACGACTTTGCTTTTAGCAGTCATTGCTCTCCTCTGAAATACTCTGCTGATTCACAAAGCTGTCTGAGAAATTCATGATGTCGCTGCAATATCAGCCTGAATGAGGATAAAGTACCCATTTGGAGATCAGAAAATTTACTTTATTGGCTAAAGGGCTACTCCCCTTAGATATAAAGAAAGGCATTAGAAAATCTATTAAGACTGAGTTATACTCTGCAGCCACCATCTTTTCTTGTTACAATTAGTATTTCATTTTAATTGTGCTGCTATATAATTCCTGATGAAAAGATACTCAGTGTGAACTCTGAACAAGATTATTTTTTACTATAATAGACCATGTGTTCATGGACTAGTTCCCTAATCTTCTCTGGTTTATTAAAGGAGGTACAGGAATTTTTACGTGGTCAAGAAAGGGCATATTTTCACTGTTTTCCTCTTGCATCTACCTTTTTGTTGTATTGCCATAAAGGGAAAATGGATATATGCACCTTTTTCAGTCAAACTAGATTTTGTAATTCCTAGCAAATTAAAGTGTGGCTTCTCTCATTTATGGGGTATTCTGTAGAGGTAGTCACAGGAAGAATGGTCTTAGTTTCTTTTTAGAAAATGAAGATAGTTTCTTCTCCTGGAGCAAACAACTCATGTACTTATTCGACACTACATCACCTCTCCCATTTCTTCAGTGAGCAATTATTGAGCATGTAGTATAGGTATGTGGTTTTTTTTAAGCTCTGCTCATTAAAATATGAATAAAACATTCTCTGACCTAACAAGCTCAGAGTATTTTGAGAAGGACATGGAAGTAAGTAATGTATGTTCAGAGAATTTTGGGTGTGATCTCTACTCACTGAGAAGACGACAGGCTTTGCTGAAGCTCTGAGATTTAGAAGTGAACATGGATGGTGAGAACATTCCAGGCTGAGGAAACAGTGCTAGTAGAGGCACAGTGTCATTTAAAAAAAAGGGGGGGGGCACCAAAAGTCAGGTAGCAATGAGTAGTCTTCTGTGTCTCTGATGAGATAGAGAATACATGTTGGAGCCAGGCTTCTGAGAGTTGAACAAATGGTTAAAATGTTAGATTTTTTATTCATTAAGCAATGGGAAGTCATTGAAGATTTTTAAAGGGTAATAAAGGTCTGACTTAAACTTTAGAACGGTAACTCGTGGCTATATCGAGGAGAGGTTGGCAAGTCAGCAACAGAAAATATGGGAGAAATGCTAATTCGCTATTTTGGTAGCAGGAAAATAAAGGTTCTTTCACAAATATTTTTATTAAAATTATAACTGATGCCCTGGGTATTAGGTAAGAACAACTTTCATCACTCACAACTTTCATCACTCATTAGCGATGCCTTTAGTGATCTCTGGTCGCATTGTGTCCCACCCAAATTCATATGTTGAAGCCCTAACTGCAAATGGTACTGTTTGTGGCAATAGGGTTTTTTTTTGTTTGTTTGTTTAAGGGAGGTAATTAATGTTAAATGAAGTCATAAGGGTGGAGCCGTAATCCAATAGGACTGTTGTCCACCTAAGAAGAGTTAGACATACCAGAGATCTTTATAAGGCCATGCGATGCCACCACACAAAGCAGTGGTCTACAAGCAAGGAAGAGAGGTCTCACCAGAAACCAACCGTAATGGTAGTGTGATCTTGGACTCGGAGACTCCAGCACTGGGAGAAAATAAATGTTTGCTATTTAAGATAGTCTGTGGTGTTTTATTATGACAGCTAGAGAAGACTAATATAGGCCTGGAGTAAAACCTTCAACTTTCATCTTGCTTCTTTCTTTGTCTGTAGGAAGATAGGTTTCTAGGCCGAGGCATGAGAAACAAGGAAGCATTGATTACAACATCACTTATCTTATGGTGTCAGGGTAATTGAGGGGAATAAGGGAGTAGATTAAAATGCTATTGGTTTAGATAGAAACAAGTGGTTTAGCCACTTAGAGTTAGAGAAAGGAGAGAGACTTAGTTAAGACAACATCCTTTATTGCACCTGAAGTTCTTAAGCTTTCTTGATGATAATTCTGTCAAAAATAAACTCTTGGCTATAAAGAAACACTTATCTGTCAGTGAGGCATGTGGATTTTCCATCATGGACCTGACCTCAGTTATGTCCATGACTGCCCGGTCCTATTTCTTCTCCTTTATATCATGGATGCTGCCTCACTTTTCAACTGATTTCTTTTTCTTTCTTGTGATATTTCTATTACTCTAAGATGCTGTCTTTGGCTTCTTCTCTTTCCCCCTTCTTTTTTGGGTAGGAAAAGTATGTTGCTGGTGAGATTTCCAGTAAAATGCTTTTGCTTTGTAACTGAAATTTAGACACCTATAGTTTTGTACCGTTGAGTTCCCTGTACATGAATATTCATGAATGCCCTCTGGATAGTTCCAGTTAAATATCTTAAGAGCAATATAATTCATATGTGTAACCTTGGATAGGTGACAAAGCACTTTCATATATACTTAGGTATGTACCTGTTTTTCCTCTTATAAATAGTGTAAGGCATGTGTTACTAAGTCTATTTTATATTTCAGATGCTGACTCTCAAAGAGTTTAATTTTCCAAGTCATGAAATAAGTCAGAAAAGCAAAGAATATTCAGATGTCAAACACATGTTTAAGCAATTACAAAACTGGTCAAAGCACTTCTAAAATGGAAGTTTTCCATTTTCCAATGTAACCATTACTTCCAAATGGCCTTCCTTTCTCAAATGCCTTAGTTAACAGCACTGTCATTTCTTTAGTCAGGCTGTCATCAAGTCCAATACCTGGAACTCAATCAGTATTTGTAGAAAGTGCAGGGGAGGGATTCCTGGGTGGCTCAGTTAAGCATCCGCCTTCAGCTCCGGTCATGATTCCAGGGTCCTGGGATCAAGTTGCACATCAGACTCTTTGCTCAGTGGGGAGCCTGCTTCTCCCTCTGCCCCTCCCTGTGCTCTCTTCTTTTTAAGATTTTTATTTGTCAGAGAGAAAGTGCAGGGAAATGACTAAATAGTTCTTCAAGCTTATTTTCACTTTAATGCCTATATGAAATCACTTAAAGTTGTTACTCTATATTCTCCATTCCCACTGCATTCACTCAGAATATTGGAAAAAACAAAGAAATGAGCATGAGAAAACATGGCGTTTGGTAAGAAATACCTTCTTTTTCTTAAAGCCAATGGGAAAGTGTCACAAGTATGGAAAGATAAATTTATCTTCATAGTTAAATGGTAAAAATAAATCCTTGATTTTTACTTTTATACTGTTTACAAACTACATAATTACTACAAATAGGAATGATACTGGTAGGTGGTCTCTCGTGTTATTGGTCTTTCTACCAATTAAAAACTGGCATAAAATATAATACATTGCCTCATGGAGTCTTAAAAATTTAGGAAGTAATATTGGTGACTAGTGATAATAATAGAAGGAAGACTAAACATTTCCTAATCAAAATAAATGTTTATTCTGGTCTGGAGACTATTTCTTATTTGATCATCCTTGGAGAATATAAAATGTCAGAGCCATTATTTTTTATTAACTGGATCTGGCATGGGCATAAATAGCAAATTGAACTATCTTTTTTTTTTTTTTGGTGGCAGTGGGCATTAAGGAAAATTGGCTGAAAAATTATTCAGACTTAAAAAATACATCACAGATAGGTACTTAGAGCTGGGTGAAATTAAGTGTTAGTGTAATTTTTATAAATAAATAAATACTTCAGATAATTTTGGTAAAATAAAAATAACCTGGCTTGTCATACAAGGAATAGTTTGTATGTCTGGCTCATCACAATTTTAATTGTAAATCTCAGGAAATGCAGAATATGACAATTAGGTTAGGAAGTGCTCAATGGATTGCAGAGTAGTAAATTTTATTAAATTTCTCCATAAAATAACATTGACAAATAATCTAATACAGAGCTGCTTGTGTATTACTAGGTATTGCTGAAGGAACAAATAGGCAGCTCCAAATTCAGAGTTTGTTCTAATTTACATGTTGTTTTGTGATAAAATTTCACGTTATTTGGTTCTATTAGCTTAAATTTGAATGAAGGAATCGATAGGAAACATGGGAATAATTTGATATAAGCTGGAAGATTTGGGGAAAATATAAGTGGATTTTGGGGGCTTTCTCTTTAGGTGACTTGATACTTGAGGCTCAAATACCAACTGTTCTGTGTGATATGCTAGAAGATAACTATGGCACCTGTACTTGTCTATTCATATGAGTCAGCAATGTCCAACCTCACCCACACTAAAAACAGGTATAGTATCATGTTAGACTCAATAATTCCATTCCAATAATGTATTATGCTATAGCATTTCTAAAAGTTGACCCCAAAATGAATATGAGCTCTTTAAAATCACCTCTCATTAGATATCCCTGAAGTAGGAAAAATCACTTTGATATGGTTATTCTAGTACTAAGACAGCAATAATGCACTTTTTGCTTAGACTCACCTGTATAACACTCTGAAATATCTGTCACAGCTTTGATACTTGCTCCATGAGCCTAAAGGCTGGAGAGAATAAATGTAAATCTAAACTACAGCTGCATATCTGCCATTTGCATCAGACTCATTTTTCTTGATATTTAAATGGGCACAGATATGATTGATTATGTGTATTTTCTCACAGAAAGCAAATAGGCTGTGATTCTGAATTTTGGATCACTACCCCGAATTAGCCAAAACTAAATATGTATTTGAATCATATTTTTGCCTTGAAATCTCCTTAAAAGTGTAAATATTTAAGTGCCATGCAAATGCCTCTTGAGGATTTCTCTAGTACTGTAGGATGGTATAATATTGTAAGGGACTAAATGTTTATATTCCTCAAATTCACATATTGAAGTTCTAACCCCCCAATATGAGGATGTGTGGAAATGGGGCTGAAGGGTAGAAAAATGTGCCACCCTAGCATATTGATTATTTTGACCTAGAGGCACTTGGAAAACAGTGGATGCAGGGAGACACTTTCTCTGAGCTCTATCTGCCTGAGGACAGATTCTCCAAAAGGAATTCGTTTGTTATAAATGTACCCGGGAGCTTAATCAACTATGGAAGTTGACACTTCTCCCAGGAAAGGAGATTAGAAGTCGACACCACACACTGACAAACTGTCACAATCATATCTCCAGTCATCTTTCCTAAAACCCTTCTACCCTGCCCTAGAGGGCTATATCCTCCCTCCCCTGTACCTATTACTAAGGATATTTGAGTCTGAATTTTAAGTCACCTTGGGGAGTTACTCATTTTTCCTCTGGGTATCTTTCATATGTACATGAGGTAATTTTTTTTTTTTTTTTTTCCTCTTACAGATGCACCCTATTCAAGAACTCAAAGTTAGAAGGGAGAAAACTGTTCTCCTCCCTTACAGGGTCTGTGGGAGGTAATTAGGTTTACATGGGGTCATGAAGTTGGCGATAGTTCCTAAGTTTGTTTCTTCCCTCTCTTTCCAATATCCAGAGATACATCCAGAAGGCAGCTGCCTGCAAGCCAGAAAGAGAACCCTCACCTGGGAACTGAATTGGCCAACACCTTAATCTTGGACTTCTCAGCCTCCTGAACTGTGAGAAATAAATTTCCTTTATTTAAGGCACCTCATGTATGTTATTTTGTTATGGCAGTTTGTGCTAAGACAGTTTACCAATAATCTTAATCATAACTTTGGGTTATTTATAATCCTTATTTGTTCTTGACACAGGGCCATACATATAGGTCTCAGTAAATAGTTAATTTCTCTAAATATTTTCATTGAAAAAGTTAGAAACTGACTCATCAGCTTTCTCTTCTTCCTTGCCTAAAAGGCACAAAAAGAAAAGTAATAATAGTACCCAAAAGGTGAAGAGGAAGAGTAAAAATAGGAATAAGAGAAGCAACACCAGGTTATTAGAAAAGAGCAGAGAAGACTAAAAGAAGATAATGTCTTATTTTGAAGCACTTACAGTACTGGCTATATTTCTGAACTTGCATAGACATAGTTAAACTTTGGATGTATTTTTTTTTCCATCAATGCAGCAAAAAGATTTTTGTGGTCTTTATGGAACATTTTAGTCATATAATGCACAGCAATTTATGAAGAATACTTCATGCTACAGTTTTGGTCTTGCCAGTTAATTTCCCCTTGGCTGAATAGCTCTGAAGAATAATTCAGTTGTTTCTACAAACTTTCCTCAACCCTTTAGATTACCCCCATTACCTCAAATTCTTTGATCTTTTATCTTGTAGGACCATTTAGTTCCTACACAAGGGAAATTCAGAAGGACTAAGGATCTTCAGGTAACAGAAACCACCCATGTACCAGCAGCTTCTTCTGTTTTATTAATCTTGCTCTGTTAACTCATTTTTACCCTGGTCAACCATCTACCCTACATACATGACAACATTTGTTTTTAATATGTGGTCTCCTCATGACTAATCCTCATAGGAGCAGTGGGACCTTTCCCAAGTGCATCTCACATTAACATTTCCAGAGGAATGCAAAGAGGGATCATTTTATATAAATCTCAATCATCCAGACAAAAAATCGATTTGAACTAATACCCCTGAATATGTAAAGTGCCATTTCTTATTCCATAATCCATGAAAAGCTTGGGAATATGACATGAGAAGGTGGTAAAGCACATTCAGAGCATCCAGAGTGGTTTTCAGTAATGTATTTAGGGTGCCAGTGGAATAGAAAGAGCAAATTAGTATTGAGACAAGTACTGTATTGGTTAACTATGATTAGTTTCTATTTCCTCGCTAGGTAGCATTTTTGTAGCATAAAATCTAAGATCTTTACAGTCCACCAGATCTGACTTAGTTCCAGATTGTCTCATCAGCCATGTGGACATTAGTAAATCATTTAAACTCTTTAAGCTTTTGGTTGGATTTGGTTGAACATGATTATTTAGCACCTGACATTTTTCTCAGGTAATCTTTACATTACTATTTGCCCGAAAGCATAATTTTTATGCACTTTGAGCAAAATTTAGTTTTCTAGTTCCTATAAATGGTGATTTTTTTAAAAATCATTGTATTTACCTTTATTATGGGGGTGCAGGGATGTTCATCTAGATATCAGAGTATAATATTCAGGTGCTAAATTGATTAGGTTTTTTTTTTTCCCTTAAAACTAAAGTCTTAAGCCCTGGAACTTACCAGATCATTTTCTTGATAGCCAACTCAGTTTTTCTAACTCTAAAAAGGTATTTACCAGCCTTTTAGGCAGGATATAATTTATTAAGATTGCAAAGTGCTTTAAGCATGAAATGCTGTATGAGATAATAAGATAAATATTAATCCTAATATCCTGTTAGAAGTACACAGACAGCCCTAGTAAGGTAACTAAGAAAAATAAATTGCAGTGCTTGGTATGAAATTGAAAATCACTAATGGAATGAAAGTTTGTTCATACTGGGAGCAGTGTTGGATCATGTATAATGTAATACCAGGTCATTTTCAGTTGTTTTAATTGCCATGAGCAACAACTGATCTTTAGAGCTGTTCCTGACAAGCTCTTGCATAGCCCTAATGATCGTAAAACGGTGCCAAAGACCAGCATTATCCCCTATTGAACATTAAATGGTATCGACCCCTTCACTAGGTCCATCACTCAACAGACTCCTTAAAGTAATTCATGACACAATTAACATTAATTAACTTTACAAAAACCTCTCCAAACTCTCTGCTGTTTTAAGACTTCAGCCTAGAGCAACTAACAAAAAGTTATGAACCCTCCTGTGAAAGCCATCAATTAAGGTAAGTAAAAGATTCCTAAATTTTTATAACCCTCATTTATCAGTTGCCACTCCTGATAATTTTATCCTGTGTAAAGATATCTAAAGCCATTCAGTCCTAAAAGTACCATCCATCTCTGTACTTCATTTCCACTTTACAACTGAGAGGGGTAACTTCCAAATTCATGTCAGAGTAAACCTGAGTCACAAGTCATTACTGGGCCCTACAGAAATATGAAAAAATATCTTTCAGGTATGCAAGAAAAGAACCTGCCCTTTTCAACTCCATCTTCTACAGGAATTGCATCTCTGCTTTAAGTTCCAAGTGATTAACACGAGCCTTCTCTAGATTATCAAAAATAGTAAGAATCCATTCATAATGTGTATGAATTTTTACATGTATTAGCCTACTGAATAAACACCCCCCAAAATTTAAACCTACCAATGTATTTGCTTTTAGTCCAACCACCTGAAAATAATTGTTCAACAGTGATACAGCTGGTGCTCAAATCCTTCTAAACCTCAACCTATGCACTTTTCATTAAACAGGGTGCAAAGGTGAATATCCATAGTGTGCAAAGCATCAGCCTAACATCTGGTGGGAGGTTGGCTGAAATATATCACAGAGCACTAACCCTTAGAGAGAAAACCTTTTTGCTGTAACTGTTGCAAGAACCTGGGGGGATAGGGGTCAGAGAGAACGGATATATCTATCTGATGAGTACAGGTTTATAACCAGGCAACAGGTAACCCAAAAGTGTCCCTCTAAGGAAGATAAGAAAGAATCAGAGAAAAATTTTCAGATACAACCCCAAAACTTACTTTGAATGTCAGTAGACTACATGCTCCACCCAAAAGACATAGGGTGACAGAATGGTTAAAAAAACAAGACCCATCTATATGCTGCCTATAAGGGACCCCTCTGAAACCTAAAAACACCTATGTCACAAGAAAGCTGCAGTAGCAATATTTATATGAGAAAATAGACAAACACAGACTGTAACAAAAGAAATAGAAGGACCCCATATATTAATAAAGGGAAATTACCAAGAATATAATAATTGTATGTATTTATGCACCCAACATAGGAGCACCCACATACACAGTTAATAACAAACATAAAGAAACTGATACTAATTCAGTAATAGTAGGGAACTTTAACACACCATCTACATCCATGGAGGGATTATATAAATCTACATCAGAAGGAAATGATGGCTTTGACATACTAGAACAGATGGATTTAACACATCTATTTAGAATATCCCATCCTAGAACAGAATACACATTCTTTTCAAGTGCAAGGAATGCCTGCAAGGGAACATTCTCCAGAGGAGATCACATATTAGCCAACAAAACAAATCTCAACAAATTTAAGATTGAAAACATACAATGCATATTTTCTGACCACAACACTATAAAACTGGACGTCAACCACAAGAAAAAAAATCTGCAGAGCTCACAAATACATGGAGATTAAATAACATGTTACTGAACAATGAAATATCAAGAAATCAAAGAAGATATTTAAAAAGTACATGGAAACAAACAATGTTTCCGGGATGCAGCCAAAGTGGTTCTAAGATGTAACTTTATAGCAATATAGTCCTACTTCAAGAAGCAAGAAAAATCTCAAACAACCTAACCTTCCCCACTAAAGGACCTAGAAATAGAATAACAAAACTAAAACCAGTGTAAGGAAAGAAAAAAATAATGATTAGAGCAGAAATAGATACAGAAACTAAAAAAGTATAGGAAGAAGAAACTGTAGGAAAAAAATCTTTGAAAAAAGAATTGATAAACCTGTAGCCAGACTTATCAAATCACAAATGAGAGAAGAGAAAATAACACCACAGAAATACATTAGAGAATATTATGGAATTATTATTTATTAACAAAATGGACAATCTAGAAGAAATGAATAGTTTCCTAGAAACTACCAAAATTGAAACAGGAATACAGAATTTTAACAGGCCTATAACCAGCAGAGAAATTGAATCAGTAAGCAAAAACCTCCTGACAAACAGAAGTGCAGGACCAGAGGGATTCACAGGGAAATTCTACCAAACATTTAAAGAAGAGTTACCTGTTCTCAAACTGTTCCAGAAAATACAAAAGGAAAACTTCTAAAGTCATTCTGTGAAACAAGCATTACCCTGGTACCAAAACCTGAATTGTGAAAGACTGTTGAATCACAGACCTGTACCTCTGAAACAAATAATACATTATATGAAAAAAAAAAAAAAAGTAGGAAGGGAGAAATGGAGGGGGAGATGAACCATGAGAGACTATGGACTCTGAGAAACAAACTGAGGGTTCTAGAGGGGAGGGGGCTGGGTTAGCCGGGTGATGGGTATTAAATAGGGCATATACTGAATGGAGCATTGGATGTTATATGCAAACAATGACTCATGGAACACTACATCAAAACTAATAATGTAATGTATGGTGATTAACATAATAAAAGCACTAAAAAAGAGAACTACAGGCCAATATCCCTGATGAGCATGGATGCAAAAATTCTCAAAATACTAGCAAATAGAAGTCAACAATATATTAAAACAGTCATTCATAATCAAATGGGATTTATTCCTGGGTTGCAAGGTTGTTCAACATTCACAAATCAATGTGAAATATCCCATCAATAAGAGAAAGGATAAAAATATCATTTCAACAGAATAAAGAATCTGACAAAATTTAACATCCACTCATGATATAGAGAGAACATACCTCAACATAATAAAGGCCATCTATGAGAAACCCACAGCAAATATCTCAATGGTAAAAAACTGAGAGATTTTCCCTTCAGATCAGGAAGAAGAGAAGGCTGTCCATTCTCACCACCTTTATTTAACATAGTTATGGAAGTCCTAGTCACAACAATCAGACAATAAAAATAATCCAAATTGGTAAGGAAGAAGTAAAATTTCACTATTTGTTGATGACATTATATATAGAAAACGAGCAAGACTCCACTGAAAACCTGTTAGAACTAATCAATGAATTCAGTAAAGTTGCAGGATATAAAAATCAATGTACAAAATCTGTTATATTTCCATACACCAATAAGGAAATAACAAAAACAAAAATTAAGAAAACAGTCCCATTTATAATCGCACCCACATTATCTAGGCATAAACCTAACCAAAGAGGTGAAAGACCTGTACTCTGAAAACTGTAAAACACTGATGAAAGAAATTCAAGACAATGCCAAAAAATGGAAAGATATTCCATGCTTATGCATTTGAATATTGTTAAAATATCTGTACTACCCAAAGCAATCTACAGATTTAATGCAATCCCTATCAGAATACCAATAGCATTTTCCCACAGAATTAGCACAAAGAATTCTAAAATATCTATGGAACCACAAAAGACCCCTGAACAGCCAAAGCAACCTTGAGAAAGAAAAGCAAAGGTAGGGACATCACAATTCCAGACTTGAAGTTATATTATACAGCCGTACTAATCAAAAGAGTATGCTACTTTCACAAAACGAATACATAAATCAATAAAAAAGAAAATTCAGAAATGAAGCCACAACTGTACAATCTTCAACAAAATCAGGAAAGACTATCCAATGGGAAAAAGACAGTCTCATCAACAAATGGTGCTGGGAAAACTGGACAGCAACATGCAAAAGAATGAAACTGGACCACTGGACCACTTTCTTACACGATGCACAAAACTAAATTCAAAATTGTTTAAAGGCCTCAGTGTGGAACCTGAAACCATATACAACCTAGAAGAGAACACAGGCAGTAACTTCTTTGACATTGGCCGTATCAACTTCTTTCTAGATAGGTCTCCTGAGGCAAAGTAAAGGAAGGCAAAAATAAACTACTTGGACTACATCAAAATAAAATCTTCTGCACAGGGAAGGAAATAATCAACAAAACTAAAAGGCAACAGGGCACCTGGGTGGCTCATTCAGTTGGGTATCTGCCTTTGGCTTGGGTCATGATCCTGGAATCCTGGGATCAAGCCCCATGTTGGGCTTTCTGCTTAACAGGAAGTCGGCTTCTCCACCTGCCCCTCCCCCATGTGTGCTTCCTCCGTTGCTCGCTAACTCTCTCACACACACAAATCTTTAAAAAAACAAAACAAAACAAAACCCAAAAAGTGGCATATGAAATGGGAGAAGATATTATTTATGAATGACATACCCGATAAAGGGCTAGTATCCAAAATATATGAAGAACTTCTACAACTCAACGCCCCAAAAATGAATAATCCAATTTAAAAATGAGAAGATATGAACATTCTTCAAAGAAAACATCCAGATGGCCGACACATGAAAAGATGCTCAACATCACTCATCTTATTGTAGTTTTGATTTGCATTTCCCTGATGATACCACCTCACACCTGTAAGAATGTTTCAACTCAAACAGCACAAGAAACAGCAGATGTTGGTGAAGGGGAACCTTCTTACACTGTCGGTGGGAATGAAAACTGGTGTAGCCACTGCAGCAGACAGTATGGACGTTTCTCAAAAAGGTAAAAACAGAACTACCTTATGATCCAGCAATCACACGACTAGGTATTTTACCCCCCAAATTATAGTACACTAATTCAAAGGGATACATGTACCCTGATGTTTATAGCAGCATTACTTACAATAGCCAAGATATTAAAGCAGCCCAAGTGCCCATCGATTATTGATGGATAAAAAAAGAAGTGGTATAGGTATACAATGGAATATTATTCAGTCATAGAAAAGAATGAAATCTTGCCCTGTGAAACAAAATGGATGAAGCTAGAGAGTACAATGCTAAGCAAAAAAAAGAGAAAGACAAATAGCATACGATTTCACGAATATGTGGAATTTAAGAAAACAAATGAGTGAAGGGAAAAAAATAATAAGACAAAGCAAGAAATACACTCTTAATTATAGAGAACAAACTGGTGGTTACCAGAGGGGAGGGTAGTGAGAGGATGGGTTAAGTAGCTGTTGGGGATTAAGGAGTGCACTTCTCATTGTGAGCAGGGTCATGTATGCAACTTTTGAATCACTGTCGTATACACATGAAATTAATAATACTGTATGTTAACTATACTGGAATTAAAATGAAAACTTAAAAAAAGTGTCCCTCTAAATGTCCCTATGTATTCCTCCTAGGTTTGAAAGTTTTAAAGAAGGCAGCTCCTCATCCTGTATATCCTAGTAATAAGCTACCAAGAACTTTTATTTTTTTTTAAAGAGTTTATTTATTTATTTGACAGAGAGAGACACAGCAAGAGAGGGAACACAAGCAGGGGGAGAGGGAGAGGGAGAAGCAGGCTCCCCACTGAGCAGGGAGCCCGATGTGGGGCTTGATCCCAGGACGCCGGGGTCATGACCTGAGCCGAAGGCAGACGCTTAACGACTGAGCCACCCCGGTGCCCCTACCAAGAACTTTAGAACAACACAATGTTCTTTTTATAGTACTCACAATCTTTCTATGGTGCTTATGCTCACAGCTTTGGATTCTAGATCCTTTTTCTTTGTATCTTTCAACAGGATTATACCAAAAAAACCTTCCTTCATTAATTTTGAGTCTATCTAAAAGAATTGGTATTAAAACCATGGTTATTTTATTCTTCGAAGGATACTTGAGATTAAAAAAATATATTTCTAAGTGTCATTCATAGAAACTGCTAATCTATTTTAAGATTATTCTCAAAGTAATTGTAACCTCTCTGTTGTAGCAAAATTTCCCTATATACTCGAAATGTGGTATATGAACAGCTCCAAAAGATTATTCTAGTTGTCCTAGAAAAGTGTAAAAAAAAAAAAAAAAAAAACCTTAGAAATAAAAATAGAAACTAAAATAGGCATGAAATATTCAAATAAAGACATAACAAGCTTTAAAAATATTTCTGGGTTGGAGACTGTGTGTCAGGTTTTGAAGAGAGTGTGGATTATGCATTGTTTTTGTTTCTTTCCGTGCATTGTTATTTTGAATATTCTCTTTGCTAATCACAGCATATCTTAACCTTCCTTAATCACTCTAGCCAATACATGCTGGCAATAAATAATTGGTTTACGTAGGTTGAAGGTAGATATTTTACCTGTTACCTTTAGGAATTCTCATTTTTAACTTTGTTTTTTTCCTAGACTTCCATGAAGATTTAATCTATTTTTTATTGTTAATCAAGGAATGAGATCTTACCATTTCCATGAAGATTTAATCAGCTAGGTAAATTTTATATTCCTTGGTCTATGATCTCAAATTTTATAGTACTAATTGATGTTTTAATCTAACACATATTAATGAATGCTAATATTTTGCCTGGAGCTGTGTTACGAAGTAGGAATAAATGATGACTAAGACCCATCTTCTTTTGAGAAATTGACAACACTGAAGTACAATAACTTCAATGTGAATGGAATATCATGACTACATAGTGATATGAGATCACCTAACTCAGCCCAGAGTGTGCAAAGCTCTCCCTTGGGGTTCTATCACAATTTTGAAGGCAAATGGTTAAGGACAAACAGCCCATTATAATTTCTCCTGCCCCAAGAATAAGGGGATGAGAATACTTAAGAAGTGATTCTTCTATATAATCTCCTGTTCAGATAGTATTGATAATCTTGGCTAGCTTTTAATAATTCACTAGAAAAGCCTACTTCCAAAAAATTGCTTCCCTTCAAACTGAAAGATGTATGGATGTTTAGTAAGTCATGGTCTGATGTCAACCATTATCTATCTTTCTGTTATAACTTGTATGTTCCTGAGTTGACAAGTAATCTGTGTTACATAAAGCTTCTCCTAGGTGGGTAGTGGGCCTCAGGTAGTTTCTGTTCTTTTACTTCATGGAGTTATAATGGAGTGAGAAGCAAATTCATACTTTCTTCTTACACTTCAAAGTCCAAATCATAACAGTGAACAGCATCTATTAAGCATGCTTGAGTGATTATACAAAAGATAATGAGTCACACTTAAGACAATCAGAGCCTAGTGGAACAGACACAAACAGATGATAATGCATTACAAATTATCTCTTGGTGCAGACATTTGCAGAAGGCCATGGCAATAAACTTTTTAAGGGATTAGGGAGGACTGCTCTGAAGAGAGAATATTCCAAACCAGCATTTAAGGAAGGTAAAATATTGAAAATGAAGGATGGGTAGAAAATTTTAAGTATCAAAACAGCCAATGAAAAATCCAGAGCTTGGATTATATTGTACATAGGAGGTCTGGAGTGGGAGATAAGCTGTAAGACTTTCTGTGATTAAGATTTAAATGCTCTTTTATGCTGTCATAAAAGTATTAGACATTACCTCAAGGGCATGAGGAGATTTTAAAGGAGTGGTATTATCAGGTGTCTTTTAAAAAAATTCATGGAAAGACTATACAGGTGGGAGGGGCAGGCCACTATAAATTCTATTGCATTGGAGTTTTACAAATTGTAAAATTCTAATGCAGCATTAGGACTTCCCACATGTAAGGAGCTTGGAAGTTGACACTCCATCTTAATGACTACAAAAGAACAAAATGAAAATCAACAACTCTTCTACATACTCTTCTTGCGTCCATAAGAGAGGCAGGGGGAATTGGGCAAACCACCGCCACCAAGATTGGAGAGACAGACAAGTGAATACCAGCAGTGGTGGCTTACAGAACAAAAAGTACTAATGAAAACCTCCCTGGGAACCAGTGCCAGTGTAGGAAAATCTGAATGGTAATTGAAGTGATGGATGCTCAGTGCAGACAAGTCTGAGAGTTAAAAACCCCAGGGGACCTACCTCCAGGAGCTCAACCTGATTCTCAGAAAATATCTGAAATAAACCCCTTTATGCTTCTAGCAGTGGGAAGGGAAAAGGAACCATTTTGAGATATATCCGAGAAGCCTCTTCTCTTATCAAGGCCTGACCTCAGAAGAAACTAATTAACCAGTTAACTAACCTGCTGGGGTATTTCAGACCCAAACTGGCCAGGAGAAGAAAAATATCCAACTCTAGTCAGTTCTAGCCTTCCACGTGGGAGAACAGGGATAACCAACTCCAGCCCACTACAGCTCCCATATCCCACCTAAGGGGGGAAACAACTGAGGAATTCCTGTACAGTTCACAGTCCAGAGACATAGGTTCATGGAAAGACTAATAATAGGACTATAAATACTTGTTCTTCCCTCACAGTCTACCACACTAAGGCCTACTTATAGCAGTTCCTTTTACCCAGTACCTCATATTTGGCTACTGAGAAACAATTAGGAGGCATACCAAAAGGAACAACAAAATTTGAAGAGAGTGCTGGTATCAGAACCAGACGTGGCCAGGTGTTAGAATTATCGGTCAAGGACTTTAAAAAAATTATGATCAATATGCTAAGGTTTCTAATGGATGAAGTAGGCAGCATGCAGAGAGAGATGGGCAACATAAGTAGAGAGATGGAAATCCTAAAACAGAACACAAAATAAAATGCTAGAGATTAAAAACCATAATCAAAATTTAGAATGCCTTTGGTAGACATATTAGTAGAACAGACATAGCTAAGCCAAGATTCTCTGAGATTGAAGATACATCAGTAAAAATTTCTAAAACTGAAAAGCGAAGATAACTGACAATGAAGGAAAAATGAAAAAAAAAAAAAATATCCAGGAGCTGTGAGATAACTACAAAAGATGTAGCACACATGTAAAGAGAAGATGAAGAAAAAAGGAAACAGATTTGATACAATAACTGAGAATTTCTCCAAATTAATGCCAGACACTTAACTACAGCACAGAGAACACTAAGACAGCGAAGTGACACATGAAAAAAAAAAAAAAAAGCCCAAACGTACATATCCAGCCGTATCATGTTCAAACTAGAGAAAACCAAAGGTAAAAAGTGCTGAAGAAGACAGTATTGAAAGGTGGAAGCTATAGAAGAACAAAGATAAGAAGTACATCAGACTTCTCAGAAACCAGGAAAGCAAAAAGAGTGGACTAAAATTTTTAAAGTGTTCAGGGAAAAAAAAAAAAATCAACCTGGAATTCTGTATGTGCAATTAAGCAATTATCCTTAGAGAGTGGAGGAGAATATACTTTCTCAAACAAAAACTGAGGGAATTTGTTGACAGTAGATCTGCCTTGTGAGAAATGTTAAAAGTTCTTTAGAGAGAAGGAAATTAATATAGGTCAGCAACTCAAAACTATATAAAGTAGGAGAGTGCAGATATATATACACATACATATATATATAAAATAACAGTGGTTTAAACAAGGTAAAAAAACATTAAAGGAATGAAAGTAAAAGAAAACCTTCCATTTTTTATTTTTCTAAAAAAATAATTGAAATTATATAAAATGTTGTAATTATATAAAAAGTTGGAATTATACAAAATGTCTAAAACCACAAAAGACAAAAATTAGTAGAAGACAATGAGAACAAAGGACAAAAGCAGCAAATAGAAAACAAATAGTGCAGACATTAGCTATATCAATGATCACTTTGAGTGTCAGTGGTCTAAATGAACAAACTCAAATACAGATTGCCAGTGTGAAGAAAAAACAAGACTCAGCTATATGTTGTTTAAAAGAAATCACTTTAAATATGAAATAAATTAAGAATACAGATCAGAGTAGAAATAAATGAAATACAGACTTAAGAAGACAATAGAATAGGTCACTGAAACTAGAACCTGGTTCCTTGAAAAAATAAAATGACCAGGTTTTGAGCTAGACTAACCGAGAAAAAAGAGAGGACTTAAATAAGATCAGAAACAAGAGACTTGGGCGCCTGGGTGGCTCAGATGGTTAAGCGTCTGCCTTCGGCTCAGGTCACGATCCCAGAGTCCTGGGATCAAGTCCCACATCGGGCTCCCTGCTCCTTGGGAGCCTGCTTCTCCCTCTGCCTCTCTTTCTCTGTCTCTCATGAATAAATAAATAAAATCTTTAAAAAAAAAAAAAAGAAACAGACTTCACAACTGTAACTACAGAAATACAAATGATAAAAATAGCATACTATGAATAAGTATACCTCAATAATTTTGACAATCTAGAAGAAAAAGATAAAAATTCTAGAAACACACGGGCTACTATCACTGAAACATAAAGAAACAAAACGTCAGAATGGATCAATTACTAGTAAGAGGATTGAATCAGTAATTAAAAATCTCCCCACAAATAAAAGTTTAGGAATAGATGGCTTCACTGGTAAATTCTATGAAACATTCCAACATACCAATCCTTCTCAAACCTTTCCAAAAAATAGAAGGGAACACTTCCAAACTACATTTACAAAGCCAACATTAACACCGGTAACAAAGCTAGAAAAGGATACTACAAGAAAAGAACATTATAGGTCAATATCCCTGATGAAGGCAGATGCAAAAATTCTCAAAGAAATATCAGTAAATGGAATTCAACACTACATTAAAAGGAATAGATACCATAATCAAGTGGAATTTATTCCAGGGATGCAAACATGATTCATTATATGCAAATCAATTAACCTGATACCACATTTTAAAAAAGAATAAAAAGCATATGATAATCTCAAAAAAACCCTGAAAAAGTAACAAAATTCAACATCCATTTATGATAAAAACTCTGAATAAAGTGGGTATAGAAGGAATGTACCTCAACATAATAAAGACCCAATATGACAAGCCCACAACTAACATCATACTCAATGGAGAAAAGCTAAAAGCTTTTCCTCTAAGATCAGAAATAAGATGAGGGTGCCCACAGTTGCCACTTTTATTCAACATAGTATTGGAAGTCCTACCCAGAACAATTAGGCAAGAAAAAGAAAAGGCATCCAAATTATAAAGAGGTAAACAATCACTCTATGCAGATGGCATATAGAGCAAACCCTAAAGACTCCACACACACCTATTACAACTAGTCAACAAATTCAGTACAGTTGAAGAATGCAAAATCAATACATTAAAATCAGTTGTGTTTTTGTACTCTAATAATGAACTTTCAAGATGGGAGGAGCAAGATGGCAGAGGAGTAGGAGACCTGGATTTTGTCTGGTCCCAGGAATTCAGCTGGATACGGATGAAACCATTCTGAACACCTACGAACTCAACAGGAGATCGAAGAAAAGAAGAGCAACAACTCTCTGAACAGAAAAGCGACCACTTTCTGGAAGGTAGGATGTGAGGAGAAGTGAATCCCAGGTGATATTCAGGAAGATAGACGGCGGGGGAGGGGGCCTCCGTCGGCCACTACCTGCAAGTGATAGAGCAGCGGAGCACAAAATCGGAACTTTTAGAAGTCGGCTCCGCTGAGGGACGTCGCTGCAGTGGCTAAGCAGGGGGTGGAACCCTCGCGGGACAGTGTGGTCTCAGGACCCTGGGGGTCACAGAAAGACCAGGGGTGCCTGAGTGTGGCAGAGCTCCCAGGGATTGGAGCAGGGAAGACAGCTGCAGAGACCAAGCCGAGGCGTGGGCTCTCAGCTCGGGGTTGCCATAAACCATGATCCATGGCACACTCGGGCCACTGCTCCTCCAGCAGAGACCCAACAAGCAGCAGATCCAGGGAGACTCCCATTCCTTTCTTGGGAGGAGCCGCGCGGGAGCGCACCGCAGGGACCTGCTGGGTTCAGAGACTCCACACGGGGTCAGGTGCCGGAGATAGAAATGCTCAGTCACAGGCTAGGTGAGCACGGAGTGAGGCCAGAGACCGGGAAGACGGAAGTGATTGCTTTTCTCTGGGGGCGCACTGAGGAGCAGGGCCCCGAGTTCTCAGGTCCTCCAGGGTGGAGATTGGGAGGCCGCCATTTTCACTCTCGTCTTCCAAAGCTGTACCTAAAGCTTGCAGGGAACACAAGCTCCCGAGAGCAAACCCGAGCAGATTACTTAGCCCGGACTGGCAAGGGCAGGGCAATTCCACCTCAGGCAAAGACATTTGGGAACCTCAGCAACAGGCCCCTCCCCCAGAAGATCAGCAAGAACAGCCAGCCAAGACAAAGTTCACCGATCAATGAGTACGGGAGAACTCCAGTGCTAGAGGAATACTGCGCATAGAATTCGTGGCTTTTTTATCATGAATCTTTAGTCTTTCAAAGTTAATTTTTTTAACTGTCGTTTTTTTTAATTTTTCATTTTGCCTTTTTTAACCAACATCTTGTCAACCCTTTTTAAAAATATTTTTTATTTTTCATTTTTAGAGTCATATTCTATCCCTTCATAGTAGTTACCCTTATTTTGGGTATATATATAAGTTGTTCTAAAATTTTGAGATACAGTTTCTTCTCACAGATGAAAATATACTCTAAATCTCTAGTGTATGGTTTTGTTCTAGTCTCCTGCCTGATCACATTCTCTTCCCCCCCCTTTTTTAAATCCTCTTCTTTCTTTTTTCAACCGACTTATCAATTCCCTTTATAAAATCTTTTATAATTTTCATCTTTACATATTCCATCCCTTCATCATATTAACCCTTTTGTACATATATAAGTTTTTATTTCTTTAAAATGTTGGGAGGTACTTTCTTCTAACAGACCAAAATATGCCCAAAATCTAGCATGTGGCACTCATTTTTGCACCAGCCTGATCATATTTGATCATGTTCTGGGTTTTTTTTTGTTTTATTTTTGTTATCTTTTTTTTTTTTTCATTTTTCTTTCTTTCCCTTTTCCCCCAGTTTCAGGTCTTTTCTGATTTGTTTAGTGTGTATTTTCTGAGAACATTGTTACCCTGTTAGCATTTTGTTCTCTCATTCATCTATTCTCCTCTGGACAAAATGACAATACGGAAAAAATCACCTCAACATAAAGAACAAGAGGCAGTACCAATTGCCAGGGACCTAATCAATAGGGACATCAGTAAGATGTCAGACTAGAGTTCAGAATCATGATTTTAAAGATACTAGTTGGGCTTGAAAAAAGCATGGAAGTTATAGAGAAACCCCTTCTGGAGAAATAAAAACTAAAAATTAACCAAGTTGAAATCAAAAGGCTATTAATGAGGGATAATCAAAAATGGAGGCTCTATCTGCTAGGATTAATGAGGAAGAAGAGAGTTAGTGTTATAGAAGACCAAATGATGGAAAATAAAGAAGCTGAGAAAAAGAGAGAAATCAATGAAATAGAAACCAAAAGAATAGTAGAACAGATCAACGAAACTAGGAGCTGGTTCTTTGAAAGAATTAACAAGATTGATAAACGCCTGGCCAGACTTATCAAAAAGAAAAGAGAAATGACCCAAATAAATAAATCATGAATGAAAGAGGAGAGATCACAACCAACACCAAAGAAATACAATTAGAAGAACATATTACGAAAAACTCTGCCAGCAAATTAGATAACCTGGAAGAAATGGTTGCATTCCTAGAGATGTATCAAGTAACAAAATTGAACCAGGAAGAAATAGAAAACCTGAACAGACCTATAACCACTGAGGATATTGAAGCAGTCATCAAAAATCTCCCAACAAACAAAAGCCCAGGGCCAGGCAGCTTCCCAGGGAATTCTACCAAACATTTAAAGAATTAATACCTATTCTTCTGACACTGTTCCAAAAAATAGAAATGGAAGGAAAACTTCCAAACTCGTTTTATGAGGCCACCATCAAATTGATCCCAAACCAAAGACCCCATCAAAAAGGAGAATTACAGACTAATACCCTTGATGAACAGGGATGCAAAAATTCTCACCAAAATACTAGCCAATAGGATCCAACAGTACATTAAAAGGATCATTCACCACGACCAAGTGGGATTTATCCCTGGGCGGCAAGGTTGGTTCAACCTCCGCAAATCAATCAATGCGCTACAATACATTAACAAAAGAAAGAACAACCACCATATGATCCTCTCAATAGATGCATAAAAAGCATTTGACAAAGTACAGCATCCTTTCTTGATTCAAACTCTTCAGAGTACAGGGATAGAGGGTACATACCTCAATATCATAGAAGCCATCTATGAAAAAGCCACAGCAAATATCATTCTCAATGGGGAAAAACTGAGAGCTTTCCCCCTGAGGTTCGGAACACGACAGGGATGTCCACTATCACCATTGCTATTCAACATAGTACTAGAAGTCCTAGCCACAGCAATCAGACAACAAAAAGAAATCAAAAGTCTGAATCGGCAAAGAAGAAGTCAAACTGTCACTCTTTGCAGATGATATGATACTTTATGTGGAAAATTCAAAAGACTCCACCCCAAAACTGCTAGAACTCATACAGGAATTCAGTAAAGGCAGGATATAAAATCAATGCATAGAAATCAGTGGCATTCCTATACAACAATAACATGACAGAAGAAAAAGAAATTAAGGAGACCATCCCATTTACAATTGCACCCAAAACTATAAGATACCTAGGAATAAATCTAACCAAGAGGCAAAGAATCTGTACTCAGAAAACTATAAAATACTCATGGAAGAAATTGAAGAAGACACAAAGAAATGGAAAAATGTCCCATGCTCATGGATTGGAAGAACAAATATTGTGAAGATGTCAATGCTACCTAGAGCAATGTACACATTCAATGCAATCCCCATCAAAATACCATCCACTTTTTTCAAAGAAATGGAACGAATAATCCTAAAATTTGTATGGAACCAGAAAATACCCCGAATAGCCAGAGGAACATTGAAAAAGAAGAGCAAAGTTGGCGGCATCACAATTTCAGACTTCCAGCTCTATTACAAAGCTGTCGTCATCAAGACATTGTGGTACTGGCACAAAAACAGACACATAGATCAATGGAATAGAATAGAGAGCCTAGAAATGGACTCTGAACTCTATGGTCAACTAATCTTTGACAAAGCAGGAAAGAATGTCCAATGGAAAAAAGACAGTCTCTTCAACAAATGGTGTTAGGAAAATTGGACAGCCACGTGCAGAAGAATGAAACTGGACCATTTCCTTACACCACACAGAAAAATAGACTCCAAATGGTTGAAAGACCTAAATGTGAGATAGGAGTCCATCAAAATCCTAAAGGAGAACACAGGCAGCAACCTCTTCGACCTCAGCCGCAGCAACTGCTTCCTAGAAACATCGCCAAAGGCAAGGGAAGCAAGGGCAAAAATGAACTATTGGGACTTCATCAAGATAAAAAGCTTTTGCACAGCAAAAGAAACAGTCTACAAAACCAAAAGACAACCGACAGAATGGGAGAAGATATTTGCAAATGACATATCAGATAAAGGGCTAGTATCCAAAATGTATAAAGAACTTATCAAACTCAACATCCAAAGAACAAATACTCCAATCAAGAAAACATGAACAGACATTTTTTCCAAAGAAGACATCCAAATGCCCAACAGACACATGAAAAAGTGCTCAACATCACTCGGCATCAGCGAAATCCAAATCAAAACCTCAGTGAGATACCACCTCACACCAGTCAGAATGGCTAAAATTAACAAGTCAGG
This sequence comes from Eumetopias jubatus, assembly GCF_037043125.1. Lineage (NCBI taxonomy): Eukaryota > Metazoa > Chordata > Mammalia > Carnivora > Otariidae > Eumetopias > Eumetopias jubatus. The sequence continues at coordinate 48,020,185 of NW_028274820.1, read as the reverse complement.
AAACGACAGATGTTGGTGGGGATGCGGAGAAAGGGGAACCCTCCTACGCTGTTGGTGGGAATGCAAGCTGGTGCAACCCCTCTGGAAAACAGTATGGAGGTTCCTCCAACAGTTGAAAATAGAGCTACCCTATGACCCAGCAATTGCATTACTGGGTATTTACCCCAAAGATACAAATGTAGGGATCCAAAGGGGTATGTGCACCCCGATGTTTATAGCACCAATGTCCACAATAGCCAAACTTTGGAAAGAGCCAAGATGTCCATTGACAGATGAATGGATAATGAAGATGTGGTGTATATATATATATATACAGTGGGATACTATTCAGCCATAAAAAAAATAAAAAGAAATCTTGCCATTTACAACGATGTGAATAGAACTAGAGGGTTTTATGCTAATAAGTCAATCAGAGAAAGACAATTATATGATTTCACTCGTATGTGGAATTTAAGAAACAGAGGATCATTGAGGAAGGGAGGGAAAATAAGATGAAATCAGACAAGGAAACAAACCATAAGAGACTCTTAATCATAGGAAAGAAACTGAGGGTAGCTGGAGGGGAGAGGGGTTGGAAGATGGGTAACTGGGTGATGGATATTAAGGAGGGCATGTGATATAATGAGCACTGGGTATTATGTGCAACTGATGAATCACTGAACTCTACCTCTGAAACTAATAATACACTATATGTTAATTGAATTTAAATTAAAAAAATGTGACAGACTAGGAGAAAATATTTGCAAGTGACACATCTGTTAAATGAATGTAATCCAAAATACTTAATTGACCCTTAAAACTCAGTAAGAAAGTAACCCAATTTAAAAATAAGCAAAGAGCTCACCAATGACATACAGATGACAAGTATATGAAAAGATACTCCATATCATACGTCATCAGAAAAATGCAAATTCAAACAACAATGAAATATGCCCAAACACCTATTATAACGGGCCAAAATCCAGAATACTGACAACACTAAGTGCTGACAAGAATGTGGAGCAAGAGGAAATCTCATTCATTGCTAGTGAGAATACAAAATTATATAGCCACTTTGGAAGACAGTTTGGTAGTTTCTTACAAAACTAAACATACTATTACATTATCATCTAGCAATTTTCCTTTTCAGTATAGACAGTAAAGAATTAAAAACATGTCCACACAAACACTGCACATGGATGTTTATAGCAGCTTTATTTTTAATTGCCAAAATCTGGGAGCAACCAAGATGTCCTTGGTAAGTGAATGGACATATAAACTGTAGTACATTCAGATAATTTAATATTACTCATTGCTAAACAGAGATGATCTAAAAGGCATGAAAGACATGGATAAACTTTAAGTGCATATTACTAAGTAATAAAAACATTAAATCTGAAAAGGGTACATACTGTATGATTCCAAGTATATGACATTCTGGGAAAAGCTAAACGTTGGAGAGAAGATGATGATCAGTGGTGCCTGGGACTGAATAAATAGAGCACAGAGGAATTTTTAGGCAGTGAAAACCTCTGTAGGATACTATAATGGTGAAAACATGTCATTATTCATTTGTCTAAAACCACAGAATACATAACACCAAGAGTGAACCTTAATTTAAACTATGGACTTCAGTGCTTATGACATACAATATACAAGTGGGAGATTTACTTTTACTGAGCAGAAACTAATTAAAAATATAATTAAATTTGTAGAGTAAAAGAAGCCAACAACAAAATGAAAAGGCATCCTACTGAATGGGAGAAGATATTTGCAAATGATTTTTCCATTAAGAGGTTAATATCCAGAGTACATAAAGAATTTCTGCAACTCAACACTGAAAAACCCAATAATCTGACTAAAAAATGGCCAGAGGACCAGAATAGACATGTTTCCAAAGTAGACATACAGATAGCCAATAGACACAGGGAAACATGCCTAATATCACTAGCTGTCAGGGAAAGACAAAGCCACAATGAGGTATCATCTTACACAAGTCAAAATGGCTAGCATCAAAAAGACAAGAAACAACAAGTATTGATGAGTATGTGGAGAAAAAGAACCTCTCTTGCACTGTGGGTGGAGATGTAAATTGTTACAGTCTCTATGGAAAACAATAAGGAGGTTCCTTGAAAAATTAAAATAGAAATACCATATGATCCAATAATTCTAATACATCAACATGACACATATTAACAAAAGATAAAGTTTATATAATCATTTTAATAGATGCAGAAAAAGCATTTGACAAAATACAAGATCCACTGATGATAAAAACCCTCAGCAAAGTAGGTTTAGAAGGAACATACCTTAACACAATAAAGGCCTAGATGAAAAACCCAAAGCTAACATCATATCCAATGGGGAAAAACTGAAAGATTTTTCCCTAAGGTTGGGAACACTACAAAGATGTCTACTTTCACCACTTTTATTCAACATAATACTACTGGAAGTCCTAGCCACAGCAATCAGACAACAAAAATAAAAGTGTTCCAAATTGGTAAGGAAGAAGTAAACCTTAAACTATTTTCAGATGACATGAAACTACATAGAAAATCCTAAACACTCCACCAAAATGCTACTAGATTGATAAATGAATTCAGTAAGATCACAAGATACAAAATCAACGTACATAAACCCACTGTATACACTGTACATACATATATATACACATATAATACACTAATAATGAAGAGAAAGACAAATTAAGAAAACAATAACATTTACAATTATACCAAAAATAATAAAATACCTAGGAGTAGACTTTACCACAGAGGTGAAAGACCGTACTTTGAAAACTATAAAAGACTGATAAAAGAGATTAAGGATGGCACAAACAAGTGAAAAGATATTCTATGCTCCTGGATTAGAAGAAGAAATATTGTTAAAATGTCCATACAACCCAAAGCAATCTACAGATTTAATGTAATCTAAAGATTTAATGTAAATACCAACAGATTTTTCCAGAGAAGAACAAATAATCCTAAAATTTGTGGGGAACTACAAAAGATCTTGAATAACCAAAGCACTCTTGAGAAAGAGGAACAAAACTGGAGGTATCATAATCCCAGCTAACAAGATATACAACCAAACTGTAGTAATCAAAACAGTATGATTAACAAAAATAGGCACACAGATCAATGAAATAGAGTGTGCAGAAATAGAACCATAATTATGTGGCAAATTGATCTTCAACAAAGAGGCAAGATTATGCAATGGGAAAAAGCCAGTCTCTTCTCCAAATTATGTTGGGAAAACAAGACAGCTAGAATGGAAAGGAATGAAACCACACCACTTTCTATCACCAACACAAAAATAAACTCAAAATGGATTAAAGACATAACTGTGAAACCTGACACCATAAAAATCCTAGGAGAGAGCACAGGTAATCATTTCACTGACCCAGACATAGCATTTTTCTAGATATGTATACTTAGGCAAGGGAAACAAAAGCAAAAATAAACTACTGGGACTACATCAAAATAAACAGCTTCTGCATAACAAAGGAAACAATGAACAAAACAAAAACAAAACCTACTGGATGGGAGAAGATATTTGGAAATTACATATCCAATAAAGGGGAAGTTCTAAATTTATTAAGAACATGTACAATCCAATGCCCCAAAAAACAAATAATTCAATTAAAAAATATGCAGAAGACTTGAACAGACATTATCCAAAGACACAGATGACCGACACATGAGAAGATGATCAACATCACTCATCATTAGGGAAATGAAAATCAAAACCACAATGAGATATACTCTCACATTTGTCAGAATGGCTAATATCCTAAACACAAGAAACAGTGTTGGCAAGGAAGTAGAGTAAAAGGAATTCTCATGCACTGTTGGTGGGAATGCAAACTGGTGTGACCACTGTGGAAAACAGTATGGAGATTCCTCAAAAAAATTAAAATTACCATATTATCCAGTAATTCCAGTACTGGGTATTTACCCACCAAATTGGAAAACTAATTTAAAAAGATATATCCACCCCTATGTTTACTGCAGCATTATTTACCATTGCCAAATTATGGAATCATCCCACATGTCCATCAATAGATGAATGGATAAAGAAGATGTGGTGTGTGTGTGTGCATGCATGTATCTTATATACATGCATACACACACACAATGGAGTATTACTCAGCCATAAAAAGGAATAAAATCTTGCTATTTGCAACAAATGTTTGGACCTAGAGCTAAGTGAAGTAAGTCAGGGAAAGGCAAATACCATATGATCTCACTCATATGTGGAATTTAAGAAACAAAACAAATGAACAAACTGATGGTTACCAGAGGGGACGGTGGGTGGGGAGGTTTGGCAGTTAAAATATGTGAAGTGGATTAAAAGTACACTTATTATGATGAGCACTGAGTAATGTATAGAATTTTCAATCAGTATATTGTACACCTGAAACTAATATGACACTGTATGTGTCATTTCCCACTATACTGGGAAATAATGAATGAATGAGAAAGAAAGAAAAAGAAAAGAAAGAAAGGAAGGAAGGAAAGGAAAGGAAAGAAAAAAGAAAAGAAAAAGAGGTAAGAAAGAAAAATTCTATAATTTATTTGGACCCACAAAGGACACAGAATAATCAAAGCAATCCTGAGAAAAAATAACAAACTAGAAGGAATCACACTTCCTGATTTGAAGCTATGTTATAAAGCTATAACAATCAAATAGTATGGAACTGACATAAAAATGGAAACATAGTCCAATGGAACAGAACTGAGAGCCCAGAGATAAACCCGTGAATATATATCAACTAATATTTGAAAGAGAGAAAAGAGTGTCTTTAATAAATTGTGCTAGGAAAATTGGATATTCACATATGAAAAAAGGAAATTAGATGCATATCTTACATCAGTCACACTAACTCTAAGTGGATTAAAGATTTAAATGTAATACTGGAAACCATAACAACTCTTAGAAGAAAACATTGGAAGAAAGCTCTCTGACATAGTTCTTGGCAATTTTATTTTTGGATATAACACCTGAACAAGCAACAGAATGAAAAATAAGTTGGACTGTATCCAACATAAAAGCTTCTGCACAGCAAAGAGAAACCAACAAAATCAAAAGACAACCTAGAGAATGGGAAAAATATTGGCAAATCATGTTTCTGGGTAAGGGGCTAATATCCAAAATACTTAGAGAACTGCTGCAACTCAATAGCAAAAACAAACGAAAACCAAAAATAAAAATAAAAAAGGACACCAAATCACAAAAAAAACCCAACCAATTAAAAAATTGGCAAAAGACCTTAATTGACATTTTTTTCCAGAGAAGATATCCCAAAGGCTAACAGGTGTATGAAAATGTGCTCAACCTCACTAACTATTAGGGAAATGCAAATCAAAACAGCAATGAGTTGTTTTGCTTCTGCCTCACAGAATGGCTATCATCAGAAAGGCAAGAGACAATGAATGCTATCAAGGATGTTGAGAAAAGGGAATCTTCTTGCACTGTTGGTGGGACTGTAAATTGGCACAACTGTTATAAAGAAAACTGTATGGTGGTTACCCAGAAAACTAAAAATAAAATTGCCATCTGATCCAATGATTTCACTTCTGGGTATATATTAAAAACAACAACAACAACAACAACAACACTATGTCAGAAAGTTATCGGCACCCCCATGTTCACTGCAGCATTATTTACAATAGACAAGACGTAAAAAAATTAAGTGTTTATCAATAGAGAAAGGATTAAAAGTAAGGTTGTGGAACATGTGTACAATGGAGTATTACGAAGCCATAAAAAGAAGAAAACCTGGTATCTGCAACATGTTAGACCTTGAGGGCATTATACTAAGTGAAATAAGTTGAACAGAGAAAGGCAAATAACTGTGTGATCTCACCGACATCCAGACTCTAAAACATTTTTAAGAATAAAGTAAACCAAACTCACAGAAAGAAATCAGATTTGTGATTACCAGAGGAATTGCAGGTGGTGTTCAAAAGGTATAAACTTTCAGTAATAAATAAAAATTAGAGATGTAATGCACAATGTGACTATTATAGTTTACAGTGCTATCTGGAATATTTGAAAGTTGCTAAGAGATCTTAAAAGTTCTCGTCACAAGAAAAAAGCATGTTTCTTCTTTTTTCAAGTATGTAAGGTGATGGATTTTATAACTTACTGTGGTATTCATTTCAAAATATATTTAAGTCATTATGCTGTTTATCTTAAATTTATATAATGTATGTCAGTTATATCTAAATAAAACTAAGAGAAAAAGCAATCATAAAGACAAGGATATCTCCAACTTTATAACTCCAGAACATGTAAAAATTTCATGCAAATTATTAGAGAAGAAAAGACCAGTAACTCTGTATAAAAATGGACAAAGTCTAATTGCTGGTTATTCTCTGTTTGTACCAGATCCATTCTTTGCCTTTCTTCTGCAAAGTATGCTTCCCATGCTCCCTCAAATCAGGCCTATGGGTATGTTGGCTAATCAGAGGCACTGAAGATGTGCAGAAGGAAGGACCCAAGGTATTTTTCCTATGGACCTGTTTATGGCAGTGTTTTCCATGAGTGGGTGTGTCTCCTCTCCTCACTTCAGGTAGTCTCTACTATGCATCAAACTCCTGCTGTTTAGGCATGGTTTCTGTGTACTGCTAATACAAAAACTCATGGCTGACCAACATAAGTAGATCTACTCAACCTCAGTAACAATCAGGGAAATGCAAATAAAATTTTCACATCTGTTGTTACACATTGTTATTTAGCACAGAATTAAATATGGTTTACTTCATTTTCTGTGTAGGACACGGTGTTCATCTAAAATCTCCAAGAAACAGATGTCATAATTAAGCACATAAGGATGGTAGGGGAAATAACCTGTGTGAGAGAAATGGAGCAAGGGTTGAGTAAGACTGAGAATGTTGTCAAACTATTATATACATTTGACAGTGAATCATGTAGAGGAGGAAGGAAAGTTAGGTACTAAACTAGTTTCCTAGAGGTACCATAACGCATTATCACAAATTGGGTGTGAACACACACTTAAACGGAAATTTATTCTCTCACAGTTTTGGAGGCTTTAAGTCTGAAATGAAGGTTTTGGTAAGGGCATGGTTTCTCTGAAGACTGTAGGGGAGAATCCTTCCTTGCCTCTTTCTAGCTTCTGGTGGTTGCTGGCAATCCTTGGCATTCTTTCATTGGTAGCTGTACCACTTTAATTTCTGGCTCTGTCTTCACATGTTCATCTTTCCTTTGTGTCTGAAAAATCCTGCTCTTCTTAAAGGATACCACTCATTACATTAAGGCTCACTCTAAGTATGACCTCATTTTAAATTGAGTACAACTGCAAAGACTCCGTTTCTAAAGAAAATCATATTCATAAGTATTAGGGATTAGGACTTCAACATATGTTTTGGGGGACATGATTCTACCAATACATGTATTAGGGCTTCTGTATAGTCCATGAGCCAAAGCCAGCAGTTGAAGTCTTGGGTCTCCCAAGCACAGATCTGCCTTAGTATCCCGGGTGCATTCAGTCAAGGCAGCGAGCAGTCTATGGAAAATGTGCCAACCTGTTGATGAATTTCAAACCATGGCATCTGGGCCCTTTGTTGTACTCCCTGTAGTTGATCACATTTTCATGGACACATGTATCTCTCTGTAGAATTGTGAACTTTCAAATATCTACAACAGATTATTTTCAAGAAGTTTCTTTTAAGGTATCCGCAAACTTAATTGTTGCCTCAATTGGCAGGTGCAAGTTAATTATATGGGTACTTAATTGCTAATTTCCTATGCAAATCAATATTTGAACTTTTAATTCTCAGTTGAGCATGCATCAAAATGGGATTTAACTGCTCAAAGAAACTGCAAAAAATTTAAGTGTATTTTTGCACCTCCATATAAGGTCACTCTGATACTGTCAATGTGGTCTCTGGTTTGAAAGTATAACACTAGTAACACCATTTGATAGGTACATCTGTTAAAAAGAGATTCTTATATCTGGAAACATAAACCTCTAGACAGGGTTCAAAAATATGTTTACTTCTTAATAGTTGTAATAATGTCCATTATATAAAAATTCCCAAACTTATAACTAGAAGGGGAACATTAGAATCACATCTAAAATTATTTTACATGTATAAATTGTTGACAGTGTCCTATCTCCCTTTATAGAAAGCATGCATATATGTAAAAATCTATAAGTATTCCTTCATGTGCATATAAATGAGGGTAATAATACATTCTATTTTGGATTTGTGGTAGTCTGATTTCTAGGACAGCCTTCAAGATTTCTGTCACTGATATTCATACCTTTCAGTTATTCAATCAAATGCTAATCTATCTATTGCTGTGAAGGCATCTTATTTAAGTAACTAGGATCCCAAATCAATTGATCTTTGAGCCTTTTATTTTTTTACTTAATTTTTAAAACGATTTTATTTATTTGAGAGAGAGCGAGCGAGCATGAGCAGAGGGGAGGGGCAGAGGGAGAAGCACACTCCCCACTGGGCAGGGAGCCTAATGCACGACTCAATTCTAGGATCCTGGGATCATGACCTGAGCCGAAGGCAGATACCTAACCAAATGAGCCATGCAGGCACTCGAGCCCTTCAAATCTAAGTCTAGAAGTGAGAAATCAGAAGTGAGAAGTCAGAAATCCAAAGCATAAGAAAGATTTGATATACCATTGGTGACTAGAAGGTGGAGGGGATGCCTTCTAAGAGTTGAGAGCATTTCCCACTCCTTAGCTGACAGACAGTAGGAAACAGGGCTAAGTACTACTGTCACAGGGAACTGAATTCTGCTCAAAAATGAGCTTGGAAGTGAATATTTCCCTAGAGCCTTCAGCAGATACTTTGATAGCCAACTTGTGATAACCTTGAACAGAGAATCAAGTCCTGCCATGTCAGACTTAGGATATACAGAAATGTGAGCTAATAAATGGATGTTTTTTAAGGGGCTAAATTAAAATAGTATTTTCTTAATGCAGTATTTTGTATTTTTTTACTTTATTATCTTTTTGGTATTTGTCATGGCCACTGACTTTTTTTTTAAGTATAGTTGACACAAAATGTTACATTAGTTTCAGGTATACAGTATAGTGATTCCACAATTCAATTCCTTATGCTCTGCTCACCACAAGTATAGCTACCATCTGTTAGCATACAATGCCATTGTGATACCATTGACATATTCCCTATGCTGTACCTTTTATTCCCATTACTTATTTATTATGTGACTGGGAGCCTATACCTCACACACCTCTTACCAATTTTGCCCAATCCCCCACTCCTGTCCACTCTGGCAACCCTCAGTTTGTTCTCTGTATTTACAGATTCTTTTTGCTTAGTCATTTACCAAGGTTGCACATATAGGTGAAATTATATACTCCTGCTATGTTATTGGTAATGGTTTCATAGTACCTTTTATAAGTTTCAATGAGGATTTTTTGTTTTGATCACTTTAAGTGAAATTATTTGGTAGAGGTAAATGCATAAACATTTTAAAGCTTTACATTTAAATGTCCACAACTGGCCAAAAATGTTAAGTTTACATTTCTTTCAGAAGAATTTGAAGAGTTTGAACATGTTCATTTCTGTTTTCTACTGGTCAATAGTGTGATACATAATTTTGTCAAACTGATAGCTGAAAAATGGTGTTTCTTTTCTTTGGCTTGCATTTCTTATATTTCATACATTTATTAGCTCTTATTTTGTGTCTTACTATTTATTTCAGCTGTTCATTTTTCCACTCATGTGATTAATTTATAAAATATATTTGTAAAGGTGTTACCCCTTAGGAGTAATATTTACCTTTGCTCTGTCACAAATACTGGAAATATTCCAGTGTGTAATTTGCCTTTGACATTTGTTTTTTTTTTTAATCACGAGTGTTTTAAATAATTGCTAGTGAAAAACTGTATACCAACCTTTCCCATAAGGTTTTTTGCTTTTAGAGCTCTTCCTATTATAATTTAGCTTTAAAAAATTTGTATACCTAATTTCTTGAAAAAACTTTTTTAAAGGTTTTATTTATTTATGTGACAGAGAGATAGAGAGAGAGCACAAGTAGGCAGGCAGGCAGAGGGAGAGGGAGAAGCAGATTCCCTGGTGAGGAGCCCGATGTGGGGCTCAGTCCCAGGACCCTGGTATTATGACCTGAGCCAAAGGCAGCTGCCTAACTGACTAAGCCACCCAGGCGCCCCTTCTTGAAAAAATCTTACAAAAATCTTACCTTGTATTATGTTTCAGTATTTTAATATACTGTTTCAAGAACTATAGATGAAATTAAATGTGTCCAATAATTAAAATAACACTTATAATCATAGTAAGATATCTATCTAACCAACCTACCTATCAAGAGAGATAGGTATAGATCTCTATCTATATATGTTTCTATGTTTAGCTGATAGTTTTTCTTTTTAATTTTTTTAAATTTTATTTATTCATTTGAGAGAGAGAGACAGAGAGAGCACCATCAGGGGGAGAGGCAGAGAGAGAAGCAAACTCCCTGCTGAGCTGGGAGCCTGACACGGGGCTGGATCCCAGGACCTGGAGATCATGACCTGAGCTGAAGGCAGACGCTTAACTGACTGAGCCACCCAGGCGCCCCAGAGTTTTCCTTTTTATAACCTTACTATGCTTGCAGCAGTAACTTTGGGGTTCTGTCCTTTATGTTTTTTAAGACAGCATTTTATCATAGAAGCAAACCAATTGACTGATAATGTCCTTACAGGATCAAGATAAGTTATGAAGATATACATTTAGTCTTTGCTATAAAAAAATGCAGTGCTTGACAATTTCTCTCATGATGCCCTCTTTTGAAATAATTATTGGAATCCAGGAATACATGAAAAGGTTAATACATCACAACGGATTAGGTCTATTACAGGAATATAAGGTTGGTTTAACATATGAAAATAAATCAATGTGATTCAAAACATTTAAAGAACAAAGGAGAAAAATCATATGGTAAATATGAAGAGAAAATCATTTGATAAAGTTCAACTCCTATTCATGGTAAGAATTCTTAGCGAGCTAGGGGTGAAAGGAAATACTTTTAAACTGAAAAAATGATTCTGCAAAAATCCTATAGACAAACTGACGCTTACCAGTGGGGAGGTGGGGGGGGGGATGGGTGAACTAGATGACGAGGATTAAGAGTACATTTATCATGATGAACCCTGAGAAATGGACAGAACAATTGAATCATTATACTGTACCCCTGAAACTAATATAACACTGGCATTAAAAAAGAAACACACACACCCACTGATATATTATGCCCTTCTTGTCAGTGCACAGTTAGGGAGAATGGAAATTGGTGCAGCCACTGTGGAAAATAGTATGAAGTTTCCTCAAAAAATTAAAAATAGAAATACCATATATTCCAATAATTTCAGTACTGGGTGTTTTCCCCAAGAAAATGAAAACACTAATTTGAAAAGATATACATAACTTTATGTTTATTTATGACATGATTTACAATAGCTAAGATGTAGAAGCAACTCAACTGTCCATCCTGGATGAATAGATGAAGATGTGGTATACATGTACAATCGAGTATTACTCAGCCATAAAAAATGAGATCTTGCCAATTGTGACAACACGGATAGACCTAGAGGGTATTATGCTAAGTGAAATAAGTCATACAGAGGAAGACCATGCTACATATTTTCACTTATATATGGAATCTAATGAAACAAAGCAAATGAATAAACAAATAAAAAAGTAGAAACAGAGCCATAAATACAGAGAGCAAGCTTATGGTTGTCAGAGGGGAGGGTGGTATAGGGGTGGACCAAAGGGTAAAGGAGAGTGTAAGACAAAGTCTTCCAGTCATGGAATGAATAAGTCATGGGGATGAAAATTACAGCACAGGAGATACTATCAATGATATTATAATAGCATTGTATGGTGATAAACAGTAGCTACCCTTGTAATGAGCATAGAAGACCAAATAGATTTGTTGAATTACTACATCGTACACCTGAAATTAATGTAACATCAAATAAATGGCAACTATACCTCAATTAAAAATATATATTTTTCATGAAAAAAAAAGAAGTAAAAGAAAGGTGGAGGATATGTACTGTTAGCAATCAGGGCTTATGAAGTTACAATGATAAATAAAATGAAGTATGGCATAAGTTTAGACTATGGTGAAATATAAATAGACCCACACTTAAGTTATCTCTTGGTTGGGAACAAAGTGATAGAAAAGCTGTTCTGGTCAATAAATGCTGCTGGATCTACTGAATAGGCACATGCCAAAAAAAAATAAATCCTAATTCCTACCTCACACTATAAACTAAGATGAATTTTAGATGGGAATGTCAAGTTGAAAGGTAAAACAATAAAGATTTTAGAAGAAAACATAGGATATCTGACCTTTGAATAGAGGGATTTTTTCTTGAAATCAGAAACAAACAGAATGTACCATAAAGAAAGAAATTGATAAATTGAACCATATTAAAATTTCAACTTTTGTTTATCAAGACAAAGAGAGTGAAACAACGACTAAGGGAGTCAAATAACATGTTACTGGGTGGGAGGAAGTATTTCCAATACATAAAGTTGACAATTCATACAAAGAAAACACAAACAACTCCAATAAATCAATAAAGGTGGAAAGTTCATTAGATTTTCCCTGTTCAAATTCAAGAGACTTGAACTGGAATTCCATAAAGAAAACAATATCCAAATGACCAATACACATGAAAAGACGCTCAATTCTATTTGCCATTAGGGTGATGCCCATTAAAATCACAATTGGAGTACATTTATTTGAAAACTAAAAATAAATTTTGGGTTCTGTTTTTAAACTTCTCTACTACTACTGATCCAGTAGGCAGAACTGCTACTTATAGAATTAACTGCAATGCTTTACAAGGAAATCTTATGAATCTTCAAGGTCAATTTACATATTATATTTATGCAAACTTATAGCACTATGTTGTACTGTAAGAAAAAAATCTATTTGGCAGTATGGGTGATAAATGTCAGGAATAATCTTGGTTTATAGCCTATTGTCCCTGTTTGAATAAGTTATATAGTCACCCTATTGAGAATGCTGCTTTCAGTATTAGCATGTAATTTCAAGTTCTTTGTTTTCATAGGATGTGCAAACGTTTGCCATGAGGTATTCTGTTGTTTTGTATGAATGAACATCATGCTCCATAAAAACAAAAGCTATCACAATTAGATATAGCTATAAATGTACCAGAATGGTTAAAATTTAAAATCCAGGAAAATACCCATAATTGTTGATGAGACAAGACATTCATATATTGCTAAATGAAGTTTAAATTGGTGCATACACTTGGAAAACTAATAATGTTTATAAAACCAAGCACACATAAGCCCTATGGCCCAGTAATTCTGGTCCTAGCCATATAAGCAACAAAACGGCATTATTTACTATAGTCAAAAGCTGGAACAATTCACATGCTTATCAGCAGTTGAATGAATACATTGTGGTATATGTATATGATGGAATACTATACAGCAAATAAATCTCACAAAGATAATGTTTAGTGAAAAAGGCCACAGACAAAAGAGTGCCCTAGGATATAAATCTATTTATGTAAAGTAAAAAAAAAAAAAGGCAAATTAATAAATGGTGTTAAAAGTCAAAATATTGATAACAACAGAACTTCTAGGGGTGGTAACAACTGGGATAGGGCAGGAGGAATCCTCTTAGATGCTGATAATATTCTATTTTTTAAGGTAGAGTTCAGGTTTTCAGATGTTACTTGCTGAAAATTCGCTGAAATAAACACTTCTAATGCATGTACCTTTCTTTATGTCTGTTATTTTTCAATAAGAACAAGTTCTCAAGTAAATTTGTCCAAGAAATAAAGTTTCACCATAATATGCTGCATGCTTCAGCTGTGAGTAATATTGGTATAGACACAATAAAAAGAATTTTCATTTTTTGTTCAAGCAAAAATTCTAAGTCTACTGAGAGTATGGCAAGGTGGGGAAGAATGCAGTGAGTGAGTGTGTGTGTGTGTGTGTGTGTGTGTGTGTTGGAGTTGTAATAATATAACTCAGTGGTCTTCACACTGGGATACTCACACCCTGTGGACATGTGAACACTCAGTGACCTTTATGTGATACCCCAGGGACTTCTAGAAATAACTGAGTGAGATTTTAGAGTAAGTGAAATTCTGATGTTATGTACTTGACAGCATGATCTCTTTAAGATACCTCATCTGGAAAGGCCTAGAAATACTCTGAGCTATATTTGATTACATATCAATCAAGTAGATACTTTTGTTTTTAAACTACCAACCAAATTAAAAAGACTTGAAATACTCTATAGGTTTTATACTTAAAGAGATGGAATGTAAGAAGAGAAGGAAGTATGGCTTATTGGAAATAGCACTGGATTCTGAGATTTGGCTTTTAGCTAAACTTAGAGGTGAGTAGAGTTTATCAACATGTCGAATGAGTAATTTCTAATTAGATGATCTGTGGGTCCATTCCATGGCTAATGTGCTGTGACTGAGATATACAGGGAACCACTCTTTAACAATGGTGGTATGTTTTAATAGAGGCTTATATTTAAGTATTCACTGTGGGAGATAATACCAAAATAATTAATACTCATTTAACTGATTATAATATGATAATTATATAGGAATAACTCTTTAGCTGACATATGATATTACTTTAAAGAAATGAATCAATTCATAATTCTAATTTGATTGATAGTTTTAAAGCTAAAGATAATATAATAGAGCTCTTCTCTATATTTAGATGCAATCTGTTCCGGGTTATGTAGCCTTAAAATAGAATACCATAAGGTGAAATCCAAATGTGCAGAAACACTTACAAATGTTCAGAAGGGGCAAAACCTTAAAAGGAATGGGGAATCGTATCAGGAAATTAAGTACTCTCCATAATAGTTTATTTTTGCTTTGTTCCAAAATGGTTTAAGGTCTTTATTAGGAAAAGGTAAATTATTAAAATGGACTAAATGTGAATCTGCAGAAAGTTTATCTCATGTGTCATTTATATGTATTTTTATTGACTTTAACATCCATTTTTAAATTAAGAGTTCTTTTTATAAACTGTAGATTAACAAATTATCAGAAGGCTTTAGAGCTTGATGGCAATAAATATAAGCCAGCATATTTGGGAGTATATATTTATAGTTTGGAATGCAAACAAATCTACAAAATTTCTTATTTTAATACTCAGGCAGAATATTGGGCTAAATAGAATTTTGTTTTTGTATTATTTTTTCTTCATAATTGCTAGTTTTATGTTCTTCTACAAGTCCTTTTGCGTTCTAATAAAACACATCTAATGCTTTTAATAGACAATGTATGTGAAATGACACTATGGATCAAATGTGAGATTTCCAGGTTAGGGAAGGTTGGGCTCATTGAGGCTTCCCTTCTCCATAGTATTTCCACTCAATCTCTTAAATAATTTGCAGTTTGTTTTAACTAGGGAAGTCTTTCCTATACTGTTATGTTTTTTTTTTTACTTTTATTTTTTTATTTTTTTTATTATGTTAATCACCATACATTACATCATTAGTTTTTGATGGAGTATTCCATGATTCATTGTTTGTGCCTAACACCCAGTGCTCCACGCAGAATGTGCCTTCTTTAATACCCATCACCAGGCTAAGCCATCCCCGCACCCTCCTCCCCTCTAAGAACCCTCAGTTTGTTTTTCAGAGTCCATCGTCTCTCCTGGTTCGTCTCCCCCTCTGACTTACTCCCCTTTATTCTTCCCCTCCTGCTATCTTCTTCTTTTCTTTTTTCTTAACATATGTTGCATTATTTGTTTCAGAAGTGTAGATCTGTGATTCAACAGTCTTGCACAATTCACAGCGCTCACCATAGCACATACCCTACCCAATGTCTATCACCCAGCCACCCCATCCCTCCTACCCCCCACCATTCCAGCAACACTCAGTTTGTTTCCTGAGATTAAGAATTCCTCATATCAGTGAGGTCATATGATACATGTCTTTCTCTGATTGACTTATTTCACTCAGCATAACACCCTCCAGTTCCATCCACACCGTTGCAAATTCAGCCCATGCATTTCTGATGCTGCTGCCCTCTCTCTCCCTGGCTTGTGGGCTATATGTGGCCAAGGACGCTGCCAGATGAAACAGTACACCGTCCTGGCCCAAAGAAACCAGATCAATCCCAAATCATAGCTAACCCCGGGGCTTCTGAGCATCATGAGGGAAGCATTTTCTTTTTCACAGTGGAGTGATATCTGACAAGTTGTGAGGGGTCATTGCAGTTCCTGACAATGGAAAATAGAGAAGGAGAATCAAGACACTGAAGACACTGACACAATCAGAGACCAGTGACAGATTTTCAAGTCCTCCCTAAGCTAAACACGAAGCTAGGCCTACTTTGGATTTTTCAGCCATATGAGCAAATGCATCCCCACTTTCTTTAAACATTCTAGATAGGATTTTTTTCTATTTTTATCAGAGAATGTCTGATTTTAATACACATTTTGTTTCCTTCTCCACATTAACTTACTAATATATATTTATTGAATTGAGCAATGTTAAAGGGACTTTGTAGTTTCTTGGATTATTAAATGACTAAAACGGATGCAATCCCTTGTCCTTGTAGCCTTTATAGTATAGTGAGGTAAGCAGGCAATAAACCATAAAAATGATACTAAGCAAATCTTATAACACAATAGAAAGTAGTCATGCCATGGCAAAAAAAGAAGCTGGGAGAGGATTAGGAATGCTGGATCACACATGAGGGTAGAGAGGGAGCAAGTTGTAATTATGTACGATGATCAGTGGAATTTTTTTTCTTAAAGTTTTTTTTTTCCCCCAGTAATTTCTGTACATATCTTTCCTTGTATTTTATTCCTTCCCTCAATACACTGTAAATTTTTCATTGCCATATTTTCATGGTAATTCTACATATGGCCTTGTAGGAATGTCACCTGGGATAAGCTACCTTCTTGCAGTCGATAGAGAGGAGGTATTGATCTTTGTTAGAGAAGTCCATTGAGAAGCATCACTGTCTTCATGAAGGAGATCATACACTGCAATATTCCGCCTGCTGCAGCAGCCGCTGGTCCCTAGATCATGCCCTCACAGGGCCTTGCCTCTAGCCTTAATGCTTTCCTGTTGTATCAAACTGCAGGCTTCGGTAAGCTAGTCGTGTTACTGTCTTATTGCCACCTGCACTTTTATGATACCCAGCACAGAAGATGGCACAGCTGCTCTCAGGAGAGGTAACATGCATATGCCAAAGGGGCCAAGTAACAGTGGAAAGTGTGGGGGTGTTAATAGACCTGTTATGACTTTGACCAACAAAAGAACAGTAATGGGAATATGCCTGTAATAAATACTCACTCCCATCTTCCTTCCATAACAGAATGTTCTGAGACACAGCTCTTACATACCACCTCACCACAGACATCAGTAAGATGGAGCAACCAACAATGCTTTCCATAGGAACTATGCTAAGCTTCATACTTTTGCTCTGACTCATTGCCCTTTTTCTCTATCCTTGTTTTCCTGAGATTACACCAAAAAAAATGTTAGCATGTGCCTATTGCCTCAAACTCAATATTTGGGGGAATGAGGGCTAAGACACTATTACATATATTTTGGAGACAAGAACGGTCACATCCAACATGTGTCTTAAATTTCTTTAACTCACATTTTGCAGTTCCAAGCTCTTTCACATCAATAAATAATAACTCTGGGAGTTACACTTTCCTTAAGTACAAAATTTTCTCGTAGAGGAATGAAGATGGCAGTGGTAGGAGGACCCTAGGCTTGTCTTGTCCCTTTAGTACAATTAGATAACTATCAAATCATTCTGAATATCCAATAAATCAACCTAAAGATTGACAGAACTCCACAACTAGAGTGAGAGAAGAGGCCATAATAAGGAAGGTAGGAAGTGGGGAGACATGGTTTGGGGGAGAAATGGACTATGGGTGCCACGGAGGGGAGGGAGCCCTAGTTGTGCAGAAAGGTGACAGAGATGAGCACATAGAGGAATGCACATTGGGAACACTTCCCCAAAGTCATTGGCTGGAAAAATGAGAGGGGCTGATATTTGAGTTTTTGTAACCAGCAGGGCTCAAAGATTGGAGTTTTAGAGGTTGGTGGGCTTGGCTGGAATAGAGCCCTGAGGCTGCTGTCCTGCTCTTGGACAGAAGACACACAAGCAACCACTGGGGCAGATGGCATAATCTGAGGATTGCCTAAAGCACAGGGGGAGAGGCTGTTCTCTCTTCTGGGAGCACATCTGTGAGAGGTGGCATTCACAGAGATGCCTTTCCAGGAACAAAGGAGCTAGTGGGTACCATTTCCCTCCCCAGCCCCTCACCATAGGCACAGAGACACCTGCTGAGGGCAGCTAACCTGGACACTGGCTGCCTAGCCTGCTTGGCTCCAAATCCCACACATTTGCACTCTGGCATGACTGCTCTTCTTGGTCAAACCTGTACCATCCCAACATGGTAAGACCCTCCCCTAGAGCACAGGCCCCCCATGACAGCATGTCCCCAAAGTTTGGAGTTTTAAAAGTCAACAGGCCTGGATGAGGTAGAGCCCAAAGTACAGTGCATTGCTAAAGACAGGCAAGTAACCCAGAGACAGCATGGAAACAGTGATCTGAAAAATAAATTGACACACAGTGGGGAGATTATTCACTCCTCTGGGAATGCTTCCCTGAGAGCAGCAAGCACAGAGCCCTCTCACCAGGGACAAAGGAGCTGGCTGGAGCCATTTCCCTCCCCAACCCCTCAGCATAAACCAAATTTAGTAAATAGCACAAGCATAGCACCAACACTGGCTGCCTAACTTGCTTACACCAAGTCCTGCCCCCCCCTCCTGCATTCTGTTGGTACTGCTTTTCTCAGACAGGTGTGCCTAAGGATGACCACAGTGGGCCCTTCCCCCAGAAGACCAGCAGGAAACCCCTGTACATACCACATCTATTGACCAGAGTTCTGCAAGTCTTCGGTTCTAGTGGAAATATCATCATGTCTCTTTAACAAGCAGACCAGAGAACACCTAGTTTAAACTTACCACACTCTGGACAAGTTCCCAGCAGTGTCCACTACAGGGAAGGAGAGCCTCTGCAGATGACTGATCTGAGGGACAGAGCAGCCAAAACACAGCAGCAGAGCACAGCAGCACACACCAAAGACACTCCCCTGAAGCACCAGCCCCTGGACACTATTTGACCTCTTCTTCATATACCCATTACTTTCAGGAGCAGGAAAAATAACAGGCTTTTCTAACACAGAGAAGATGACAGAGACCTAGACAAAGTGCCAGGATGGAGGAATTCATCCCAAATGAAACAAGATAAGGTCACAAATGGAGATCTAGTCCAAAGAGATATAATAATATGCCTGATGGAGAATTTAAAGCAACAATCATAAGGATACTTACTGGCTTGAGAAAAGAATGGAAGACTTCAGAGAGGCCCTACTGCAGGGATAAATCAGTCAGAAACGGAAAATACAATAACTGAGATTAAAAACAGACTAGATATAATGAACACAAGGATGGAAGAAACAGAGGAATGAATAAGTGATACAGAAGAGAAAATAATGAATTTCAACAAAAGTGAAAAAGAACAAGGGAACACAAGAATAGACTTAGGGAACTCAGTGACTCCATCAAAAATAGTAAGATATCATAGGAGTCCCAGAAGAAGAAGAGAGAGAAAATGGGGCAGAAGATTTATTTGAGGAAATAATAGCTGAAAAACTTCCCTAATCTGGGGAAGGAAACAGATATCCAAATCCAGGAGGCACAGAGAACTTCCACTGAAAATCAGTAAAATCAGGCCAACAGCAAGACATACTGTATTTAAATTGGCAAAACATAGTGATGAAACAAATTTCATAAGCAGCAAGACAAAAGTCAGTAACTTACAAGGGAAAAGCCATAAAGCTAGCGGAAGATTTTTCAACAGAAACTTTGGAAGCCAAAGAGAGTGGCATGATATATTTAACATGCTGAATGGGAAAAATCTGCAGCCAAGAATACTCTATCCAGTAAGGCTATCATTCAGAAAAGGAGAGATAAAGAATTTCCCAAACAAAAACTAAATGAGTTCATGACCACTAAACCAGCCCTGCAAGATGTATTAAAGGGGACTCTATGAGAGCAAAGACTAAAAATGACACAGACAAGAAAGGGAGAAAATCTCTAGAATGACAAAGCAATAAAATGACACTAAATATGTATCAATAATTACTTTGAATGTAAATGAACTAAATGTCCTAATCAAAACACACAGGTTGTCAGAATGGACTAAAAAACAAGACCCATCTATAATGCTGCCTACCAGAGACTCATTTTAGACCTAAAAACACCTGCAGATTAAAAGTGAGAGGATGGAGAAATATTTATTATGCAAATGGATGTCAAAAGAAAGCCAGAGTAGCAGTACTTATTTCAGACAAACTAGAATTTAAACCAAGGAGAGTAATAAGAATAAGAAGGGCACAATATCAATACAGGGGTCTATCCAACAAGAAGATCTAACAATTCTAAATGTTTATTCCCCAATATGGGAGCACTGAACTACCTAAAATAATTAACAAACATAAAGAAACTCATTGATAATAATACAATAATAATAGGGTACTTTAATACCCCACTTATATCAATGGACAGATCATTTAAGCAGAAAATCAACAAAGAAACAATGGCTTTGAATAACACACTTGACTAGATGGACTTATCAGATATATTCAGAACATTTCAACCTAAAGCAGCAGAATACACATTCTTTTCAAGTGCACATTCTCCATTCAAGGGACATTCTCCAGTATACGTGACATACTAGGTCACAAAGCAGGCCTCAACAAGTACAAAAAGACTGAGGTCATACCATGCGTATTTTCTGATCACACAGTATGAAACTTGAAGTCAACCATAAGAACAAATTTGCAAAGACCACAAATACATGCAGAATAATATACTACTAAAGAATGAATGGGTCTACTAGGAAATCAAAAAATTAAAAAAAAATACATGAAAACAAATGAAAATGAAGACATGATGGTTCAAAACCTTTGGAATGAGGCAAAAGTGGTGCTAAGAGGGAAATATATACCAGTATAGGCCTACCTCAAGAAGCAAAAAAAGCTCAAACAACCTAACCTTACAACTAAAAGGAGCTAGAAAAAGAAGAAAAAATGAAGCCAAAAGTCAGATAGGAAATAAAGATTAGAGCACTAAAAATGATGTAGTAACTAAAAAAACAAAACAAAACAAAAAAAACGATACAGAGCAATGAAACCAGGATTTGGTTCTTTGAAAAAAATAATAAAACTGATAAACCCCCAGGGGTATGGCAAGATGGCAGAGGAGTAGGAGACCTGGATTTCATCTCATCTCAGGAATTCAGCTGGATAGGGATCAAACCATTCTGAACATCTACGAACTCAACATTAGATCGAAGAAAAGAATAACAACAACTTTCTGAACAGAAAAGCGACCACTTTCTGGAAGGGACCCAAAAAGCAGAAGATCCGGGGAAACTCCCCTTCCTCCCCTGGGACGAGGGCACGGGAGCGCACCGCAGGGATCTGCTGGGTTTGGAGACTCCACACACAGTCGGGTGCCAGAGATAGAAACGCTCGGTCACAGACCAGGAGAGCGTGGAATGCGGCCGGAGACCGGGGACACAGGAGTGACTGACTGCTTTTCTCTGGGGGCGCACTGAGGAGTGGGGCCCCGAGTTCTCGGCTCCACCGGGCGGAGACTGGGAGGCCACCATTTTCACTCTCGTCCTCCAAAGCTGCACCAAGAGCTTGCAGGGAACAAAAGCTCCAAGAGCAAACCCCAGCAGATTACTTAGCCCCGACGGCAAGGGCAGGGTAATTCCACCTCCGGCAAAGACATTTGGGAACCACGGCAACAGGCCCCTCCCCCAGAAGATCAGCAAGAACAGCCAGCCAAGACCAAATTTACCGATCAATGAGTACGGGAGAACTCCAGCGCTAGGGGAATACTGCACAGAGAATTCATGGCTTTTTTACCATGATTCATTAGTCTTTCCAAGGTATTTTTTAACTGTTTTTTTTTTATTTTTTTTCCCTTTTTCAACCAACATCAATCCCTTTTTAAAAAAAAAAAAACATTTTTATTTTTCATTTCTAGAGTCATATTCTATCCCTTCAGAGTAGTTACCCTTATTTTTGGCATATATATATATAAAAGTTGTTCTCTCTTTAAAATTTTGAGATACAGTTTCTTCTAAAATAACAAAGTACACTCTAAATCTCTAGTGTATGGCTTTGTTCCAATCTTCTGCCTGATCACATTCTCTCCCCTCTTTCTTTCTTTTTTAATCCTCTTCTTTCTTTTTTCAAACACCTTATCAATTCCTTTTTTAAAATTTTTTATAATTTTCATCTTGATAGTCATATTCCATCCTTTCATATCAACCCTTATATTGTACATATATGTCTGTCTTTCTTTAAAATTTTAAGAGGCACTTTCATCTGACAGACCAAAATACACCCAAAATCTAGTGTGTAGCACTGATCTATACACCAGTCTGATCATATTTGATCATATTCTGTTTTTTTTGTTTTGTTCTGTTTTTGTTTGTTTTTATCTTTTTCGTTTTTTTTTTTCTCTTTCGTTTTTCTTTCTTTCCCTTTCTTTTCCCATGGTTTCAGGTCTTTTCTGATTTGTTTAGAGTATATTTTCTGGGGACGTTGTTAACCTGTTAGCGTTTGGTTCTCTCATTCATCTATTCTCCTCTGGACAAAATGAGAAGACGAAAAAAATCACCTCAAAAAGAACAAGAGGTAGTACCGTCTGCCAGGGACCTAGTCAATACGGACATTAGTGCGACATAGGACATAGAGTTCAGAATCATGATTTTAAAGATACTAGCTGGGCTTGAAAAAAGCGTGGAAGTTATTAGAGAAACCCTTTCTGGAGAAATAAAAGAACTAAAATCTAACCAAGTCGAAATCAAAAAGGCTATTAATGAGGTGCAATTAAAAATGGGGGCACTAACTGCTAGGATGAATGAGGCAGAAGAGAGAATCAGCGATATAGAAGCCCAAATGATGGACAATAAAGAAGCTGAGAAAAAGAGAGATCAACAACTACTGGATCACGAGGGCAGAATTCAAGAGATAAGTGATACGATAAGACAAAACAACATTAGAATAATTGGGATCCCAGAAGAAGAAGAAAGAGAGAGAGGGGCAGAAGGTATATTGGAGCAAATTATAGCAGAGAACTTCCCTAATGTGGGGAAGGAAACAAGCATCAAAATCCAGGAGGCACAGAGAACCCCTCTCAAAATCAATAAAGAAAGGTCAAAACCCCGACATCTAATAGTAAAACTTACAAATCTCAGAGACAAAGAGAAAATCTTGAAAGCAGCTCGGGAGAAGAGATATGTAATCTATAATGGTAGAAACATTAGATTGGCAACAGACCTATCCACAGAGACCTGGCAGGCCAGAAAGGACTGGCATGATATCTTCAGAGCACTAAACGAGAAAAATATGCAGCCAATACTATATCCAGCTAGGCTGTCATTGAAAATAGAAGGAGAGGTAAAAAGCTTCCAGATCAAACAAAAACTGAAGGAGTTTGCAAACATGAAACCAGCCCTCCAAAAAATATTGAAAGGGGTCCTCTAGGCAAAGAGAGAGTCTAAAAGCAGCATAGACCAGAAAGGAACACAGACAATAGAGAGTAACAGGCACCTTTCAGGCAATATAAGGGCACTAAGTTCCCATCTTTCAATAGTTACCCTGAACGTAAATGGGCTAAATGCCCCAATCAAAAGACACAGGCTATCAGAATGGATTAAAAAACAAGACCCATCAATATGCTGTCTGCAAGAGACTCCTTTTAGACCCAAAGACACCGCCACATTGAAAGTGAGGGAGTGGAAAACCGTTTACCATGCTAATGGACACCAAAAGAAAGCTGGGGTGGAAATCCTTATACAGGACAAATTAGATTTTAAACAAAGACTGTAATAAGGGATAAGGAAGGACACTATATCCTACTTAAAGGGTCTAGCCAACAAGAAGATCTAACAATTGTAAATATCTATGCCCCTAACATGGGAGCAGCCAATTATATAAGGCAATTAATAACAAAAGCGAAGAAACACATTGACAACAATACAATTATAGTGGGGGACTTTAACACCTCCCTCACTGAAATGGACAGATCATCTAAGCAAAAGATCAACAAGGAAATAAGACTTTAAATGACACACTGGACCAAATGGACTTCACAGACATATTCAGAACATTCCATTCCAAAGCAACGGAATACACATTCTTCTCTAGTGCCCATGGAACATTCTCCAGAATTGATCACATCCTAGGTCACAAATCAGGTCTCAACCGGTACCAAAAGATGGGGATTATTCCCTGCATGTTTTCAGACCACAATGCTTTGAAACTAGAACTCAATCACAAAGGAAAATCAGAAAGAACTCAAATACACGGAGGCTAAAGAGCATCCTACTAAAGAATGAATGGGTCAACCAGGAAATTAAAGAAGAATTAAAAAAATTCATGGAAACCAATGAAAATGAAAACACAACTGTTCAAAGTCTTTGGGATGCAGCAAAGGCAGTCCTGAGAGGAAAGTATATAGCAATACAAGCCTTTCTCAAGAAACAAGAAAGGTCTCAAATACACAACCTAAGCCTATACCTAAAGGACCTAGAGAAAAAACAGCAAGTAGAGCCTAAACCCAGCAGGACAAGAGAAATAATCAAGATCAGAGCAGAAAGCAATGAAATAGAAACCAAAAGAACAGTAGAACAGATCAACGAAACTAGGAGCTGGTTCTTTGAAAGAATTAACACGACTGATAAACCCTGGCCAGACTTATCAAAAAGAAAAGAGAAAGGACCCAAATCAACAAAATCATGAATGAAAGAGGAGAGATCACAACCAACACCAAAGAAATACAAACAATTATAACATATTATGAGCAACTCTATGTCAGCAAATTAGATAACCTGGAAGAAATGGGTGCATTCCTAGAGATGTATCAACTACCAAAAGTGAACCAGGACGAAATAGAAAACCTGAACAGACCTATAAACACTAAGGAAATTGAAGCAGTCATCAAAAATCTCCCAACAAACAAAAGCCCAGGGCCAGATGGCTTCCCAGGGGAATTCTATCAGACATTTCAAGAAGAATTAATACCTATTCTCCTGAAACTGTTCCAAAAAATAGAAATGGAAGGAAAACTTCCAAACTCATTTTATGAGGCCACCATTACCTTGATCCCAAAACCAGACAACGATCCCATCAAAAAGGAGAATTACAGACCAATATCCTTGATGAACATGGATGCAAAAATTCTCACCAAAATACTAGCCAATAGGATCCAACAGTCCATTCAAAGGATTATTCATCAAGACCAGATGGGATTAATCCCTGGGCTGCAAGGTTGGTTCAACATCTGCAAATCAACCAACGTGATACAATACATTAACAAAAGAAAGAACAAGAATCATATGATCCTCTCAATAGATGCAGAAAAAGCATTTGACAAAGTCCAGCATCCTTTCTTGATCAAAACTCTTCAGAGAATAGGGATAGAGGGTACATACCTCAATATCATAAAAGCCATCTATGAAAAACCCACAGCGAATACCATTCTCAATGGGGAAAAACTGAGTTTTCCCCCTAGGGTCAGGAACGCGGCAGGGATGTCCACTGTCACCACTGCTATTCAACACAGTATTAGAAGTTCTAGCCACAGCAATCAGACAACAAAAAGAAATCAAAGGCATCCAAATCGGCAAAGAGGAAGTCAAACTCTCACTCTTTGCAGATGATATGATACTTTATGTGGAAAACCCAAAAGACTCCACCCCAAAACTGCTAGAACTCATACAGGAATTCAGGAAAGTGGCAGGATAGAAAATCAATGCACAGAAATCAGTGGCATTCCTATACACCAACAACAAGACAGAAGAAAGAGAAATTAAGGAGTCGATCCCATTTCCAATTGCACCCAAAACCATAAGATACCTAGGAATAAATCTAACCAAAGAGGCAAAGGATCTGTACTCAGAAAACTATAAAATACTCATGAAAGAAATTGAGGAAGACACAAAGAAATGGAAAAATGTTCCATGCTCATGGATTGGGAGAACAAACATTGTGAAGATGTCAATGCTACCTAGAGCAATCTACACATTCAATGCAATCCCCATCAAAATACCATCCACCTTTTTCAAAGAAATGGAACAAATAATCCTAAAATTTTATGGAACCAGAAGAGACCCCGAATAGCCAGAGGAATGTTGAAAAGAAAAGCAAAGCTGGCAGCATCACAATCCGGACTTCCAGCTCTATTACAAAGCTGTCATCATCAAGACAGTATGGTACCGGCACAAAAACAGACACATAGATCAGTGGAATAGGATAGAGAGCCCAGAAATGGACCCTCAACTTATCTTTGACAAAGCAGGAAAGAATGTCCAATGGAAAAAAGACAGTCTCTTCAACAATTGGTGTTGGGAAAATTGGACAGTCACATGCAGAAGAATGAAACTGGACCATTTCCTTACACCACACACAAAAATAGACTCCAAATGGTTGAAAGACCTAAACGTGAGACAGGAGTCCATCAAAATCCTAAAGGAAAACACAGGCAGCATCCTCTTTGACCTCAGCCGCAACAACAGCTTCCTAGAAACATCGCCAAAGGCAAGGGAAGCAAGGGCAAAAATGAACTATTGGGATTTCATCAAGATAAAAAGCTTTTGCACAGCAAAAGAAACAGTCCACAAAACCAAAAGACAATCAACAGAATGGGAGAAGATATTTGCAAATGACATATCAGATAAAGGGCTAGTACCCAAAATCTATAAAGAACTTATCAAACTCAACACCTAAAGAACAAATCATCCAATCAAGAAATGGGCAGAAGACATGAACATTTTTCCAAAGAAGACAACCAAATGGCCGACAGATACTTGAAAAAGTGCTCAACATCGCTCGGCATCAGGGAAATCCAAATCAAAACCTCAATGAGATACCACCTCACACCAGTCAGAATGGCTAAAATTAACAAGTCAGGAAACGACAGATGTTGGCAGCGATGCGGAGAAAGGGGAACCCTCCTACACTGTTGGTGGGAATGCAAGCTGGTGCACCCCTCCAGAAAACAGTATGGAGGTTCCTCAAACAGTTGAAAATAGAGCTACCATACGATCCAGCAATCGTACTACTGGGTATTTACCCCAAAGATACAAATGTAGGGATCCGAAGGGGTACGTGCACCCCAATGTTTATAGCAGCAATGTCCACCATAGCCAAACTGTGGAAAGAACCAAGATGTCCATCGACGGATGAATGGATAAAGAAGAAGTGGTATATATACACAATGGAATATTATGCAGCCATCAAAAGGAATGAGATCTTGCGATTTGCAATGACGTGGATGGAACTGGAGGGTGTTATGCTGAGTGAAATAAGTCAATCAGAGAAAGGCATGGATCATGTGACCTCACTGATATGAGGAATTCTTAATCTCAGGAAACAAACTGAGTGTTCCTGGAGTGATGGGGGGTGGGAGGGATGGGGTGGCTGGGTGATAGACACTGGGGAGGGTATGTGCTATGGTGAGCACTGTGAATTGTTCAAGACTGATGAATCATGGATCTGTACTTCTGAAACAAATAATGCAGTATATGTTAAGAAAAAAAAAGAAGAAGATAGCAGGAGGGGAAGAATGAAGGGGAGTAAGTCAGAGGGGGAGACGAACCATGAGAGACGATGGACTCTGAAAAACAAACTGAAGGTTCTAGAGGGAGGGGGGTGGGGGGATGGGTTAGCCTGGTGATGGGTATTAAGGAGGGCACATTCTGCGTGGAGCACCGGGTGTTATGCACAAACAATGAATCATGGAACACTACATCAAAAACTAATGATGTAATGTATGGTGATTAACATAACAATAAAAAATTATTTAAAAAAAAGTTAAAAATAGAACTACCCTATGATCCAGCAATTGCAGTACTAGGTATTTACCCAAATGATACACAAATACAGATTCAAAGGGATACATGCATCCTGAACATTATCAACAATTGCAAAATTATGTAAAGAGCCCAAATACCCATCAACTGATGAATGGATAAAAAAGAAGTGGTATATGTATATATGTATACGTAAAGACAAATACCATAAGGTTTCACTCATGTGGAATTTAAGAAGCAAAACCAATGAGGGGCACCTGGTTTGCTCAATCTGTTAAGCCTCTGGCTTCAGTTCAGGTCGTGATCCCAGGGTCCTGCGATCAAGCCGTATATATGGCTCTCTGCTCAATGGGAAGTCGGCTTCTCTCTCTGCCCCTCCCCCCATTTGTGTTCTCTCTCTCTCAAATAAATTTAAATAATCTTTAAAAAGAAAAAAACAAATGAATATGGCGGGCGGGGGGAAGAGAGACAAACCAAGAAATAGACTCTTAACTAACTGATGGCTACCAGAGGGGAGGTGCATGGGGCCATGGGGGCATGGGTTACATAGGTGATAGGTATTAAGGAGGGCACTTGTGATGAACACTGGGTGTTGTATGGAAGTAATTAATCACCAAATTCTACAATTGAAACCATAACTGTATGTTAACTAACTAGAATTTAAGCAAAAACTTGGAAAAAAAAGTATTTTTCTGATGTGTCACTCTTCACAAAGATGTAAGGAAGCTTAAATATAATTTCAATAGCATTATTCTTTTCCCAATACTTTGGACATGCACTTTAAAATTCCAGAACTAGTTGAAGGTAGCTACTGGAATGAAGTTAAACCTGGAGATATTGATAATAACAATATTCCCTTTCACACATACAGTGGGGTGGCCAAGGGGCTTTGACAGTGTGGTCCCATGGAGTGCAGAAATGCAGAGGAACTAAGCACCATTTCAATGACAGCTCCAGCTAGCTTAAGTTAGTACTCTTAATTGTAGAAGAGGAGTTGTAAAAACAAGGGCCCGAAAGAAAAGAAAAAAAAAAAAAACTTCAGTGTCGTGGGATTTAAGATGCTTAAATTTGTATGTGAAATTACCATTTGAGCAAGAAAGTAGGAGTATGGTATGAGCAAATATAGAAAACTGGGTGTGCTGCTTTTATGAGCTAGATTAGAGCCTTTTACATCTATAACCAAGAAACATCCTTCCTTACTATTTATGGATAAGTTATTATCAATTCTCCTATTTTCTCATGTGTAATCTATCTACAACTTGCAGTTCTGGATTATTTTTATGCCTACTGTTGTTGAGGGTTTTTTTTTTTTTAAATCTCAAACTTTATCCCTTTCCCTTCTCTTCGCTAATTTTCTCTTGCCTACAGTGCCTTCACTAAAAATTGCCATTCTTGTATAGTTTACTTCATAAAGTACAGGTAGATGGTGGTGATGGGGTTTTAAATAAACAGAGTTGCTTCTAGTATTCAATCTAATGTTATGAATGATCTCATAATTTTTGGCTGCATTTTTTGGGATTACCTTTGCCATTCTGTTATTAGGGGCTACAAAAATGAACTGTTAGGGGTTCCATGGGATTTTAAGAAAAATATATTTTTTAAGATTTTTTATTTATTT
The DNA here is from genome assembly GCF_037043125.1 of Eumetopias jubatus. Lineage (NCBI taxonomy): Eukaryota > Metazoa > Chordata > Mammalia > Carnivora > Otariidae > Eumetopias > Eumetopias jubatus. The sequence continues at coordinate 47,990,621 of NW_028274820.1, read as the reverse complement.
ATTTGAGAGAGAGAATGAGATAGAGAGAGAGAGAGCACGAGATCCAAGAGGGTCAGAGGGAGAAGCAGACTCCCTGCTGAGCAGGGAGCCCGATGCGGGATTCAATCCCGGGACTCCAGGATCATGACCTGAGCCGAAGGCAGTCGCTTAACCAACTGAGCCACCCAGGCGCCCTAACAAAAATATTTTTGGCCTATGTAGATGCCTAATCAAGCTGACACCATCAGATTATTACCCAGGGATTAAAAGTCATTCGGTAGTCCCCAGAAAACACTTTTTTTTTTTTTGTCATACAAAAGTTAGCAGTTAGCATGGCCACATGCAATTAAGGATGTTCCAAAGAGACAGACTATTAGAATGGAAGTTCAAATTAGTTGTATTAAATGTAGGAGTTATTGAGTATTTTGGATTTAATATTTCAAGTTGAACTTGAATCTTTTGTTACTTTGGGCTCAGAATAATGACTTTCTCTTTTTCAAGAACAATATTTTAATAGCTTATTAAAAAACAATTTCCAAAGTCCATTTCAAAAGCTTTTTGAGTTAGAGCCTCAAGTAGCTCTTTTAAAATATAATTTGATGAATAAAGTGTGATCGAGAATTAGTCACATGTGGACTAAATTTTCCTCAAAATAAAGCATTAAAGTTTCAAAGTAAAAAAAAAAAAAAAAGAAAAGCAAACTATGTCAATTCCATTCTCTTTAGAATTCCTGTTGAGATTTATACTATATCCAAAGCATACTAGGCTTAGGTCTTTAAAATTTGTACAATGAAGAAATTGCTTTGTGGAATGGGTCACTGAAATGAGAAATCTGCAAGCAATTGATACTTCGTTAGTAGGGTTTTACCAATTGTTCAACAATGTTCAATGACTTTTTTTTTCAAATGACAAATCAGCTTTCCAGCTGAGCTTAATCTTCTAAGAAAAAAATCTTTTCACCTGAAAACAAATATCCTCAAACTCAAGGGAGACTTCTACATTTGAAAGGTATGTAGATAAGTGGGAAGACATGATGATATGGTAGTTTTAATGATTAGAAAATAAATAAAATTAATTCAGTTTCTTTCTTTACATTTCTTCTCTCAGTATCCTTTATACCACACTGCTATTTTGGGTGACATTAGAATCAGGGATGTAATATTTATAGAAATATGTTACTCTAGTAATAACATATTACAAAAAGCCTTGGCAACAATCTAAGACACAGCAGGGGAGCTGTACGAGAACTATTTTTGTAATGTTTAAAATTATACTAAATTTAAAAAAAGTCCCTGTTGGGCTTTAAGCTTTAAATAGCATGATGTAGTGTAACTGATCAGAGGATTAGATTCTGTTAATTTATTACATAAAATGAAGCACATGTTGACAAATAATATTTATGTATAAAAAACATTTTAGGTCATTTTGATATAATTCAACGTGTAAAATCATTTCTCAATGGATTCTTGTCTAAAAATAGAGGACTAAAAATGGAAAGTATATTAAATTCAAAATATTAGCCTTCTAGAAAACATTAACAACAGCTAAAGTAAACACAAACACACACACACACACAATCTCTAATGCTATATTTAATGTCTGGGGACATTCCTATACGTGAGACTTGGATTAGCCTGTTACCAGGTAAATTTCTCTTTTTCTAATTCTTTTTATTTTGTAGCAGCTTTAGTGAGGCAGAACTCACACAATATGCAATTCACCTTTTTAAAATGTTTAATTTTTATCATAATCACAAATATGTACAATTAATTGTACTATAGCCAATTATAGAATATTTTTATTACCTTAAAAAGAAAACTCATTTCCTTTAGTTCTTACCCCTTATCTTCTACCACCATTCCCCAGAACCAAGTAACCACTAATCTACTTTGTTTCTATAGATTTCCCTATTCTGAACTTTCGTGTTAATCAAATATGTGGTCTTTCATGGCTGGCTTCTTTCACATAGCATGTTTCTCATAGATCTATGTTGTAGCCTGTATCAGTACTTCACTTCTTTTTATGGCCAAATAATATTCCACTTTATGGATATACCACACTGTGGCTTAGCCATTCATTACTTGATGGATACTTGTTTTTTCCCCTAGCTTTTGGCTATTATGAATAGTACTGCTATGAGCATTAGTGTACAACTTTTTGTGTGAACGTATGTTTTCACCTCTCTTAGATCTCATTCTCTTTTTAAAGTTATGTTTTGTGAGAATAAAGAATCTCACATTCTGTCTGAAACTTTTTTGAGTGAAAATCAAGGATGCGTCTTATTACATAAATAGCCTATTAGAAGACTATTACCAGTGGGTAGATATTTAAACCTTATTTGGTAGTGTTTCTAAACCTCATTTGGTAGAGTTTCAAGATATTTGTTGTTACCATTGATCCCGGTCACCCAAAATGGTTTGCTAAGATTTCCAACAAAGCGGTCAACTTCACTTGCTAAACCCTCTCTATCCTTTCTGTTTGTGGGAAGCAGCTCTTATTCTTTTTAAAGGAATCTCAAGACATGAAGAAAATGTATAAGCATTCTCAAAATAGAAGTTTTTACATTTACGATATTTAGGTTTTTATAAGTACATCTCCCATTAGTCTTTCAATTTTAGTTCAATGTAAAATAGAAACATCACCATGGAAGAATTTTGGTGACACCTAATGCCCAGTTCAAATCATACTTAACTAAATATTTTTAGTCCGACAGCTCTATCATTATGTGTGTGTATATACCTCAGCATCAAAGACTTTTTGTAATATATGTGTTAGATATTCAGGTTTAATTGGTGTGTAAATTCTTTGTTTAAATTCAAGGCCAGAATTTGGCCCTTAATATGTAATTGGTATTTATTTAACATACTCAAAGTTATAATTAGAGTCCTTACTAGAGTGAAAGAATCTGAAGTTTAACTAGTGACTTTGACCACAGCAGCAGCAGAAATTTACAACAGAGCAAAAGAAAACTCAATGCTTTAAACAGGCAGTAAAATCAAACTCTAATAGGGTCTACTGGAGGAGAGGATTGGTATGTTTGATTCTCCACTTGTTTTATATTTCATATTTTTCAGGACTTTTATTTTGTTATTTAATGGAAACAAAGCACTGAATGGTATTTTTTCCATGTCCTTGTACCAATAAAGTGGTAATAAAATCATAAAAAAGCAACCATATGTCAAAGTAGTGAGATTTACTAACCTTTGAAAACTGGGTAAATAGGTATAATTTCAAGAGGTTTTTTTTACATTTGGGTACAAAATATATAACTTTTTAGCCTCATTTGCTTAATTTTCAAAATAATGACTATAGGTAAAGTGACATGCATAATATTAATACAAATACTTATACATAATAATGACTGCATATATCATGTGTATGTATATTAAACTTAACATGTAAATTTCTTTTTTTTCCTATGCCCACTTCTCAGAATTATTGATATTTTTGACTATTAATACTAAGTGCAGAACAGGATGAAGTAAACATTTTCAGGATCTTCCTCAATGGAAACAACACAAAATCTGGCTTCTCTTGTAAGAATTTATATTGATTCACTTTGCAAAGAAATGTTGGTTCTTCACACACACATGCGTGCGCGCACACACGCACGCACACACACACACCAATTTGGAATATATCTTAGTGAAAATTGTGTTCGTAAGTTCATGGAATAGAAAAATAATTCTTAAATTATTGAAGAAATTGTAATTATTTCACAAATTCAATTCAGATATGGTAGAGAAAGTTTAAATTTTACCTAGGTTTTCCTATGTTGAAGGTAGTATTTATGTATGTTTTCTATCTATTGAGCTAACAATATCTATACATACATATATACATCTTATTAAATCTCATTTAATATTGACAACCATATTTTTTTTTACAGATGTTTAATGTGAATCAAAACTTTCAAATAAGAATAAAATTGAATGGATTATGGTAATGCCTGAACCCACTCAGTATAGTTACTAAAAATCATTGAATCATACACTTGAAATGAGTGAATTTTATCTGCATAAAATAACCCTTGATAGAGTTGCTTTAAAAAAATCAAATTGAAGGGCATCTGGGTGGCTCAGTCATTAAGTGTCTGCCTTTGGCTCAGGTCATGATCCCAGGGTCCTGGGATCGAGCCCTGCATCGGGCTCCCTGCTCTGCGGGAAGCCTGCTTCTCCCTCTCTCACTCCCCCTGCTCGTGTTCCTGCTCTCACTGTGTCTCTCTCTGTCAAATAAATAAATAAAATCTTAAAAAAAAATCAAATTGGAAGCAATTGTAATACCTCCTATTTATATTCTGTTTACCATTTTCCAGTGACTGTGGTGAACACTCTTCATGGATTGTTTTATTAATTACAATAATCTATAAGGTATGTACCATTAATATTTATAGATGAGAAACTAATGGGCATAAAGTTTATTCTAATTGCCCAATTCACACAAATGGTCATATAGATAAGAATGTATATCCTTCCTACATGTATGAACCACAGTGCACAGACATTATTCAAAGTAAATTATAACATTTCTATTCAGGTCAAGCAAAATAATATGCTGCTTGTTTTTTTCTTTTGTTTTGCTTTAAGATTTTATTTATTTATTTGACAGAGACAGTGAGAGAGGGAACACAAGGAGGGGGGAGCTGGAGAGGGAGAAGCAGGCTCCCCGCCAACCAGGGAGTCTGATGTGGGGCTTGATCCCAGGACCCTGGGATCATGACCTGAGCTGAAGGCAGATGTTTAATGACTGAGCCACCCAGGCACCCAAAATTGCTGCTTGTTTTTAATAACATTTTAAAGTAGCTGATTATTTGAGACCCATGGCTCTATCACCAGACTAACCTCTGGCCATTCTGGTATGTGATAGGGAATTTCCCTTCATTTACATCAGCATTCTGATTTTCCTTTTTGCTTTAAATTATATTCTCATTAGTTTTCATAATATAGGATGAAATCACAACTTCTTAAGGTTGGTGTGATGAACTTTTGAAAACTATACATCTGGGCTGGAATTGCTAACATTAGCCCTTGGGACCCATGGTCCTCACCTGTAAAGTAGGACTGCAAATAACTACATGGCATATTTGTTGCAAGGCTAAGTATACAATAAGAATTACCAAAAACAGTGCTAGGATCTTAATAGGTGCTCATATGTGCTTATTAGTGATGACAGCAAATTGGAATATATTTGTACTTCCCTTGAAAGATGGGGGTTTTAGTTTCTAAAGTACTTTTGCAATTGTATTAATAGCATTTCAGTATTTTTTTAAATGATGATGCATCTCTAAGGAAAGACTAATATAAAACTTTTGTTTTCACATTTGAAATTCTTTACACATTGTGGAAGCATATGCTTGGAAATCAAAATAGAGATATTACATAAATGAATGAACAATCTCTAAGGATACCTTTTGGAAAGATATTCCTTCCAAAAGAGGGATACCAGCTGATGCTAATCCATTGGAAATTAGGCAGAAAACATGTGCTTACTGTCTTCTTCTTTAGTGTAGGGTAAGTTCATCTGCCAGTTTCCATTTGCTCACTTATTAAATAATATACACTGTCTGTTTATAGCCTTATATATAAAAGGCTATAAACAGAAAGGGAGAGCAAGGTGAAAGTCACTGGCATTCTTCTGGAGTTGTCTGATATAATATAACCTGAAGTTACATGAAAAGGTGAAGTGATGCAAGAAGAAGATTCCAAAACAATGTCAACGTCAGAAGGTCATATAGTCTATTTCCATTTATAAAGAATGGGAAATTATAGAAAAAACATGTTGCCAGATTAAGCTGGGTTCTGCTCTTGAACAGGTGTAACCTTTGGCAAGTTATTTAACCTGTTTAAGTCTCACTCAATTTCTTCATCTCTGCAACAGGGACACCTCTCTTTTATAGGGTGATTGTGGGGTCTCATTCACTCATTCATTTAGCAGATATTTACTGGTCATCTCTCAAGTACCAGACTCTGTGTTAAATTCTGAGAATTTAGTGACTAGGAAATAAAGAGGCTCTGTGCTTTTATGAGCTTTTATTATGTATTTAAGCATACAATATTCAAGTAAATAAATCAACACTGAAGATAATCATTAATGTGGTAAATTCCGAGAAGAAAATATGAGAAGGAAAGACCAACTGTAGACAGTGTTCTCAACATCAACCACTAAGCAAAATTGAATTCTAATCCAAGACTGGGAGGATAGGAGCCATTCACATGAAGATCTTAGGACAGAGTTGTACAGGCACAGGGACTTAGAGGTGGAGGTTCCTAGTGGCTGGAAAAGGCTTCCTGGGTCAGAGGAAAAGAAAATCTTGGCTTAAGAATACAGAAAACATGTGGTTATATAGATGTCAGAATTGCTATGGACCTTTGGTCGTCATGTGCTCCTTACTCTTTCCTCTTTTGAACAGGGTGTTACAGAGGTTATCTTCTCTTTATCTCTCATTTCATATTGGGGGAGTGAGGGACAGAAAACTTGTCTTTCACCTTTCAACTTGTCTCCAGATCGAGAGGACCACAGTGAAGAAATGTACCTAAGGACTTTAACCCATATTCAGACCTGGGTCAAAACATGTGACTAAATGGTGAGCCTAATGTCATAATTGGACAAAAAGCGATTAGAGACAGTGTACTGGAAGGAGAGAGATTCTTTTGCACGTGGGAAGGGTGCAAGCTGTTGTGCCCAAAAGGCAGACTGTGGTAGATTTTCAGAGATGGCTGTAGTAATTCCTACCATGCTGCTTTGCAAAATGACTTTACTATTCTCTATTTTTAGCAAGAGTTAGAGACCATTTTCCCTCCTTTTGAATCGGGGCTGGACTTGGGACTTACTCCATTAAAAAGAATGTTGCAGAAGTGATTGAGACTGCTTTGAGATGTCAGTCTCTTTGAAGATGAGATGCTACACAGCAAAGAAGACCCGGATGAGAGTAAAGAAAAGAGAGAGAGAGATGGGCAGGGATACAGAAAACCTATCCACCTCCTGCCATTTCCTCCTCACAGCACCAGATATGTGAGTGAGATCCTCTGGGATCCACCTACCCTGGTTCAGCTGTCACATGACCACAATTTCATAATTCCAGAAAAGTCTAGAAGAAATAACTGCCCAGATGGTAAGCACATCAAACATGAGAAATAATAATTTTTTTGTTTTCAGCCCTTAAGTTTTGAGGTTACTAAGCAATAGATAACAGAAATAATAAAAAAAAGAAATGACCAAATAAATTGTGAAGAATACTATATTCACATTCAGGTGATGACTGGATTCAGTAGAAGGCCAAGAAATTATACTTCTGTATGGGTTAGAACCAATATTATAATTTCAAAAAAAATTTTTTCAGTATACAGAAATATCTAGAAACACAGATAAAATGCTGATTATGTAAACTCCAAAGTATAAAACTAAAACTGATTTAATTTAGGATCATATGACTAATGAGCTTTAAAACTATTTTATAGAAATTACAGTGAGAAGAAATAGTAATAATTTAGGGAAGAAATAACATTTTGTTGACCATTTAGTTATGTTGCATTACTATATTACTAATATTGTTTTAAGTGCTTTATGTGAATTAATTTATTGAATCCAATAAAACTCTGTAAAGTGCATAATATACTGCCTATAAAGAAACTAAGTAACTGAGAGGCTAAGAAAAGTGTCCAAGTTTACACAGCTAGCAAGTGAAGGAGCCATGCTTCTAACCTACAGGGCCTAATGCCAGCGTCTTGTTCTCACCCCCTACACTATGCTAATGTTACTAGATTTTATCACCTTTACATTAATCACATTAGGGGCAGCAAAAGATCAGGATAAAAAAGAAGTCAGTTGGTATCACCACTCTCACTGAAATTCCATGAACCTGAAGTTTATCTTTAAAAAGAGCAGAGTAACTAGTATGACATATATCCTCATCATGCATTATTTGAGGCTCTTGACAATGACACTACAAATTGCTTTGACAGGTTGACAGCAAAGGTTCAATTTGTTGATAGTCTACTTAAATTTTTAAACTATAAGATTATCATGGCCTGGATTAGAATATGAACTAAGAATTTTGAAGAAGGGACTTTTGGTGTTTATAAAAGAGAAATAGAGGATTTAGCAACAGATGCAATTACAAGAAAGACTGTGTACTTGGCTCTCCTATGTTACCAGCTGGGAATTTCAACTGAAACTTGACCAATCTCCTGAACATACTTCACCACAAGAATCACATTAGATTATCACTAGGATCATTACTAGAATCTCCGGTCCTTAAAAATTAACTTGCCTATTTTTTCAACTCTGCTAATCTTAAATGATTCTTGCCTCACTGGTGAACGGAAAGATTTGTAAGATTCAGTGAACTGGTTATTTTCTTGATACTTCAGTAAAGTGACACCGTAGTGTCCACAAATGGAAGAAGGATATGTATTTTGCTATGCTGTACAAAACATTGGTTTATTACAATTAAGCCCACTATACATTTTTTTATTTAATTGGTTCAAGAAAGCAATCCATTGATTGATCCAATAGCAGTTCATTGACACTGGGGAAAAAAGTTGCAACTCAGCTGAATGTAAGTCAAATTGAAATTGAGAAATTCAGTTAGCAAACTGGAGATGGTTCTTATTTACTATTCCCAGAGAATTTTTATTCTTAAAAATACAGTTTCAGTTTTGTGGATGAAAATCTTAGCAAATACAAACAATGTAATATGGTACCATAGGTAACAAAGAAAATAGCCCACTCATTTCTAAAGTACCTCACCTTAAAATATTTTTTTGAAAAATTAAAGACCTCACCAATTTTGAATGTATCAAGACAATAAATATTATTTATTTGGGAGATAAATGAATACTTCTGGAGATTTTTATAAAGTAAAATATATATATTTTTGATGTTATTTTATAGTCCAATTCAGCAGCATACTGCTTCTCCACTGCTTCTCCATGCATTTAAGATCTTTAAACACCTTTAATCGATGCCCTTTTTTAGTTTCTTTACAATTTTTTATTTCCCCAGTATCAATGCTGATCTGCAGATATAATTTTACTAAGGAAATATAACAAATATGGTAGTATATACATGTATATGGTCTAATATCTACTATCACCTCCCTTGATGTTTTTATCTTAATGAAGGAGATAAACCAACATGGAACCAATGGATAACTTAAGGCAGTATTCCACAAATATCCAATAGAAATCAGAGGGGGAGAGGAACCATGAGAGACTATGGACTCTGAGAAACAAACTGAGGGTTCTAAAGGGGAGGGGGAAGGGGGATGGGTTAGCCTGGTGATGGGTATTAAAGAGGGCATGTTCTGCATGGAGCACTGGGTGTTATACGCAAACAATGAATCATGGAACACTACATCAAAAACTAGTGTTGTAATGTATGGTGATTAACATAATAAAAAAATAAAAAAACTAATGATGTACTGTATGGTGACTAACATAATAAAATTAAAAAATTATTGATGTTCATTAAGTGTATGCTTACCACTTTATTAAAAACTTAGCAATCACTTATTGAGCCCATACTGAGCAGCTGTTATGCCAGACACTAGGGTTAACAGGAAAAAAAAAAAAAAGGCACAACTGTCAAGATATTCCCAGTCCTTTGTATTGTGCCTGTTCATCTCTTCCTTCTGACCCCAGCAACCATTGATCTTTTTACGTCTTCATAGCTTTGCCTTTTCTGGGATGTCATACTGATTGGTTTATTTTCACTTAGGGATATGCTTTTCATTTTCTTCTATGTCTTTTCTTGACTTGATAGTTCATTACTTTTAGCACTGAATAGTATTGTATTTCTTGGATGTATTCCAGTTTATTTATCCATTCACCTAGTGATCAGTATCTTAGTTGTGTACAAGGTCTGGCAATTGTGAATAAAGCTGCGATAAACATCAGCATGCAGGTTTTTGTGTGGACGTAAGTTTTCAACCACTTTGGGTGGAGTTTTTCTTTTAAAACAAGTAATTATCAAATTAAAGTTAATATATTTATTTTTTACATCATTTTTCTACTCCTGATTTTAAGTATAAAAGCTTGAACAACTATTCAGAGAATATCACTGGTTCTCTAATATCTCCTTGTCAGAATCAAAGCAAGGATATAGGAGATGTTCTGGAATTAGCCATGTGTGGGTTTAATTTTATAAAAATGTATATTTGCCACAGCAAATTACTTTAAACATTCGAACCTCTTGATCTTCAAGGTATTTTAAATCCTCTTTTAAACTTAGTATCTAGGCATCCATCATATTTTCTTCAACTCTGAGAGCAAATTCTAACTTAAAAAATTGATTTCCATTGGTTTATTGAGAGACCCTATAGAGATCAGTGAGGGATTGTCAAAGCCTTTTGACTTCCAATAGACAGAATCTTTCAAACTATTGTTTTTTATTTACTAAACTGTTCTAGGCATTTTAGGAACGAGTTGCTCTGATGATATTTGTCTGGAGTGATCTCCTGTTTATTCTGGCACAGTGATATCTGAGCAAGTCAGATTGTGGTGGGGAAACATCACAGGCTGTGTGCTCTAACAGCTTCTTCCACATTCTCATACTTTTGCCAATAGTGAAACCGATGCCATGTCTACCACTCAGAATTTGAGTTGTGACACAGTGCACAAACTGTGGCATCGGATTGGCCATCTGAGTTTCTTCATGTGAACTGCAATGATCTTTTTTAGTGCTATTTAATCACATTGAGTATGCTAGGGACTCTGGTTTCTGTTTACCAGAGTGAGTTGCTTTTCTTGTCCCAGCACTTTTTATTGTTCTTTTCAAAAATACTGTGTGGTAGACAATTGGTTATGTATCATGAAATAACTAACTTTACCAAGGGAAAATTGCAACTATTCAGAACAAAATTACATGTTGGCTAAGAAAGTATGGCCTTAGGGGCAAAAGAAAAACAATATTTTATAAAGTTTAGGGATTATGAGTTTTTCTTGAATGCAAAAAACCAAACTGTCAATATGGGCATGTTGATAAAAATTATCTGAGTATATATTATTTTAAATTACTTCACAGAATTTTGCCAAGAGGAAGACTATTTATTAGCCATGAAATTTAGACAAGCTCCTACTCTTATCACTAACCTTTAAATAGCTTTTATTCTCAGGAGAAAACAAAACAAAACAAAACAAAACAAAACAAACCACCTAAAATTCTACAAAGTTTTAGAGCACTGGGTACTGTCTGGCCCCTGGGCTAATGTGCAATTGCCACAGAGACATCTAAGGCCCCAAATCTTATTAGTAATTTACTCTCCAGAGTAAATTGGATTAAAATATATGAGGGTAGGTTTTGATAGAAAGGGAAAATGGAAAGACCATGGGAAACCTGAGTGCCTGTCAAGAAGGGAAAGGATGCCAAAAGGAATGGGAAGTGGGCATGGGAAGGAATAATGGAAAGTGAGAGAAATGGAGAAAAGGGAATTTTTAAAGAAAAATAGGTATTTTATTTCAGCTTTCCCTAGAAACAGAGTTTGATATGAAGATTTATGAGCAAATAGATGATTTGGGAGACAATAATTTGGGAGACACTGGAAGGAAAATGAAGAGTGACAAGACACAGAGCCTGCAATTAGGGCTTCCTAGAAGTTGCTTTGAGAAGGAATCAAAGGCAACAAGAATGAAGGACAGTGGGGTGACACTGGAAGGAGGAAGTAAAAGGAGAAGATAGATGGATGACTGGGACTCAGTATCTTAGGAACTTTAGAGGAGACTTCTCAGATCCGTTTCAGAATTGTTCCTCTGTCTATGTGAGAACACAAAGGGGAAGCATTGATCCATTTACCTATAACATACAACATAGTATGGTGGAAAATAAATATAAGTTTTGGAGTCAATGGTCCTGAGTTTATGTCATGGTACTCCCTGCTTGCTAACTATGTGGAATACTTGTAAAACCTTCTTAAGAATTTTATTTATGTAAAATAGGGGATATTTATTCTTTTTGCCAGTAAAAACCCAGATAACTATTACAGAATTTTCCAACAATAAAAGACTCTTCCAAATGTCTATCTCAAATTACTTTCGCCTAAAAATAACAATGACAATTTTTTTTTACTTTGAAATTCAAATTTTTCTCTTGTGACACAAAACTTAAAATATTCAACATAGCCACTCACTTGATTACTGGTTTAATCTTGTATCTTTTTGATGGAAGAAGGAAAGTGAAACAGACTTGAAAAAATAGCCTTAAATAATTATGCTTCATTAATTGCACAAGTGGGAACTGAATTTATGAACCTTTTAACATTTTCTCCATGTACATGGACTTTGAAATATAAACTTAAATAGTATTTTATTAATTCTTTCAGTATATTTGAATGACTTAATTTTAGGAAGAGTCAAATCCAGTACTAAGTATAGATAATATATTTACACATTTTATAAAGGAAATACAGCTAAGAGACCAAAGCACTTTGAGATTAGCTCTACAATATGCTCTTCATCTATTCCTGATGCCTGCCTTCAAGATAAATAAAGCCATTTAATTTTTCAGCAGGCTCTACAGAGCCTGTGAATCATGATGAGTCACTTTCTTTGGAGTTGTGAAATATTTTCCCTCAATTCTACCACTTTCTGGAATGATAGAACCTAAATCTGGCCCAAACAGCCTGGATATAAGCTTAAGAAGTCAGAAATCAACTTTGGTATTTAAACAACATCAATATTTAATCACTAAATTATAATGAAAGAGATTTTACTAACAGAATTTTTAAGATTTCATAGCCTTTCTCTTTTAAATATGAAAGATTTTAGTTATATATAAACAGATGTTAATCCATTTTGCAAGAACTTGATGGCAAAGGTGACAAAAAGAGTAAGAACAAAATTCGGTGAATATTAAGTCCTAGATGGTAATTATTACTTTTCCTCATGCCATACTAGGGAAGAAAAGTCCACTCCCAAAGGGCACATCACCTTCACTCTACTGTGTCACTCACTAGGAAGATTCTGTACTATCACAAGGACCTTTGCTTCAGGGTAAAGCAGCTGTTCTGGGAGCTTGCCAACTGAAGTGATGGTCTAACAAAATCTGTCAACAGAGAAAACACGCCACAACCTCATATTCATGTTGTGGTTGCTTTCTCTTTTCCCTTTCAACATACCCCTTGGGACACTGCCTTATACAGAAGGCCAAGAAGGGTGACATACGTGTGAACATATGGCCCTGTCTTCCTGGGGTAATGTACATGAAAGCATATGGAGCTGCCCTCTTACTCATCAGCAAACACAGGAAAGACTTTGCCATACCTTGTTACCTTGTTGATTTTCCATATGGTTCTGATTGTTTCTGAAAGTAAGTAATTTGCATTACTTTTCCTCCAAAATTCCTTCTTGATAGGAAGAAATGTCTTGGCTCTCTAAAATTCAGTAGATAATCATCTAAATATATGTATTTCTAAACAAGATGACTACTCTAATTACATATTTGTATATCTCGATACGTATATGTGTATGTATGTGTGTGTGTATACGATTATATGTCTGTCTGTGTGTGTGTATATTGCACATACATCCCTAAGTGAAAAATTACTGTTTAAATATTTTTCATAAGTACTTTTTTAAAGTGTTTTATTTTGACATATATTCTAAAAGAATTCAGTTTGTTGGGTCGTGTTTTTTTGTTGGGTTTTTTGTTTGCTTGTTTTACATTTAGGTATTTTCATTCCCTCTGGCTAATTTATTCTTACCATTTCCTTTGATACTAGTTTAGAACCAATTCTTCCAAGAAGCTGCATATCCTAAGCTTAGAAGAGATGACTCTTCTAGGGACATCCTTAAACCTCTCTTCTTTCTCACAATTGTACTTATCAGTGCTTAAAAACTTGACACTATTAACCACAACACATGAACACCATGAGGAATAGACATACCAACCTTTTTCATCAATGTACCTCTCCTATGATTAGCATGGGACCAAGAAAGGGGTAGGTGAGTAATAAATATTGGGGGAGTGAATGAAGAAATGCACTTATATAGGTAAGAAATTCTAAAGACCTGGACAAGGACAGAGATAAGATTAATAAAAGTAGAGAGGAAATTTTGCAGTAGAAAATTCAGTATCTACTAACTAAATGGATTTGGGATTAAAGAACAAAGCAGAAACCAGAAGTAATCTGTTGCCTAGTTTATCATGATGAAGAAAGAGAATACTGGGGAACTGAGAAAGGATTTTTGGTAGGGCTGGAGAGAAGAAAGTGGCTAACAATTACTCTTTTTTTTTTTTTTTTTGGCTGCCTCCAGTGGCCAAATCTGATCCCTACTTTTCTTCACACAATTTGGGATAAATGATATGATGCCACTATAGGAAGAAGCTATTATTTTGTGTTCTATCTTCCCATTCCCCACAGATCTAATAATCTGTGGTTCCTTGTTGACCTGATCCAATCTCAAGGCTATACAAGTTGATAATCTGGTATTGACGAACCAAGTGTTTGTCATCAGCACTCTAAAGACCACATACTTGAGACTCTCCACAGGAGCATATAAGCTTTTCTGTCTCTGAAATATGGCATTGTTTCAACTTCATGGTTGTGCTCTAGAAAGTTACTCAGTGTAACATTTTGATCAATGAGGAGCTCTCTTCTTTGGTCCCTGCCTTGACTGCTTTTCACAGATCATTTATTTTTTGTTGATTTCTCAAAAGAAAGTCTTCAGACCAGGAGACAATGGGATGATATATATTTACAATATTAGAAGAAAAAAAAACCTGTCAACCAAAGATGTCCTTCATAAATGAAGAGATAAAGACTTCCACAAACAAAAGCTGAAGGAGTTCATCATCATTATATCTGATTTACAAGAAATGCTAAAGAGAGTTCCTCAAATGGAAATAAACGGGTGCTAATTACCATTGTAAAAGCACATTAATGTGGGTGTAAAACTCCCTGGTAGTGGTAAATAGATAGTTAAAGTCAGATTCACTAATATTGTAATGATGGCCCGTAACTTACAATTCTAGTTTTAAAAGTTTAAAAAAAAAAACAATGTATTAAAAATAACAATTTATAATTAGATACACCTTATAAAAATATATAAATTATAACCTAAATAACCTGAAATATAAAGGGGGGGAGTAAATATAAAGTTAAGAAATGCTATAGAGGTTAACATTATTTTTTTTAAAGATTTTATTTATTTATTTGAGAGAGAGGGAATGAGAGATAGAGAGCACAAGAGGGAAGAGGGTCAGAGGGAGAAGCAGACTCCCCGCTGAGCAGGGAGCCTGATGCGGGACTCGATCCCGGGACTCCAGGATCATGACCTGAGCCAAAGGCAGTCACTTAACCAACTGAGCCACCCAGGCACCCTAGAGGTTAACATTATTAAAGTAAAATAGGGAGTTAAAAATATAAACATTTTTTGTAAGCCTTTGGTAACCACAAAAAAAAAAAAAAAACTTGTAGTGGTTAAAAAGTTATGATTAAGAAGTCAGAGCAAACTATTATAAAAGTCATCAAATTACAAAAGAAGACAGCAGGATAATAAAGAAACATGGATCTACAAGACAAAACAATTAGGAAAATGGCAAGAGTAAAAATCTTTACCTATCAATAATTACTTTAAATCTAAATGGATTACAGAGGCACCTGGGTGGCTCAGTCATTTAATCATCCAACTCTTGATTTTGGCTGAGGTCATGATATCAGGGTTATGAGACTGAGTCCTGCATCAGGCTCATGGTGGACTTAGAGCATGCTTGGGATTCTCTCTCTCACTCTCCCTCAGCCCCTCTCCCCTCTCTAAAATAATGTAAATGGATTACATTTTCCAAGGGCACAGATGGTTGAATAGAGTAACAAGATCCAATGATATGCTGACTACAAGGGACTCAGTTTAGCTTTAAAGACACACATAGACTGAGAGTGAAAGGATAGAAACAGACATTCCAAGGAAATGGTCACCAAATGAAAGCAGGGGTAGCTATACCTATGTCAGACAAAATAAAATTTATAAAAATAAGGTCATTTTATAATTATATAATGATAGAGGGATTAATTTATCAAAATTATATAACATTTATATGTATTTATGCACCCATAAATATTGGAGCACCTAAATACAGTAAGTAAATGCAAACAGAACTAAAAGAGAAAATATGCAGCAATATAGTCATAGTTGGGGACTTTAATACTACAACTCAACAATGTGTAGATTATCCAGACAGAGAACCAGTAAGCAAATAAAATAGCTGAACATCGCTATAGAACAAATGGATGTAACAGACCTATAAAGAAATTCCATCCAACAACAGCAGAATACACATTTTTACCAAGCACACATGAAACATTTTCTAGGATAGATCCTATGTTAGGCATCAAAACCAGTCTTAACAAATCTAAAAAAATTCAAATCATACCAAGGAAATTTTCTGACCACAATGGTCTACAACTAGAAATCAGTAATAGGAGGAAAACTGGAAAATTCACGAATATCTGGAAATTAAACACCACATTCCTAAATAGCCAATGGATCAAAGAAATTAAGAGAGAAATAAAAGAGTATCTTGAGATAAACCAAAATGGAAATACAACATATCATACTTATGGGATGCAGGAAAAGCAGTTCTGAGTTTTAGCTATGAATGCATACATTAAAAAAAAAAAAAAAGAAAGCTCTCAAACTAACTTTACATCTAAAGGAACTAGGAAAACAAGAACAAACTAAGCCCAAAGTTAGCAGAAAGGACATGATAAAGATTAGTGCAGAAATAAATAAAACAGAATAGAGGAAAACAATGGAAAAAATGAACAAAGCTGACTGTTGGTTCTTTGAAAAGGTAAACAAAATTGGCAAACCTTTAGCTAGACTAACCAAGAAAAAAAAGAAGATCCAAATCAGAAAAAAAAAAAAAAAAGTAAATATAGACTGATGGAACAGAATAGAGAGCCCAGATATGGACCCTCAACTCTATGGTCAAATAATCTTTGACAAGGCAGGAAAAAATATGCAATGGAAAAAAGACAGTCTCTTCAATAAATGGTGCTGGGAAGACTGGGCAGCTATATACAGAAGAATGAAACTTGACCATTCTCTAAAACCATACACAAAGATAAACTCAAAATGGATGAAAGACATCAATGTGAGACAGGAATCCATCAAAATCCTAGAGGAGAACATAGGCAATAACCTCTTCAACATCGGCCACAGCAACTTCTTTCAAGATACATCTCCAAAGGCAAGTGAAACAAAAGCGAAAATAAACTTTTGGGACTTCATCAAGATAAAAAGCTTCTGCACAGCAAAGGAAACCATCAACAAAACAAAGAGGCAACCCACAGAATGGGAGAAGATATTTGCAAATGACACTACAGATAAAGGGCTGGTATCCAAGATCTATAAAGAACTTCTCAAACTCAACACCCAAAAAACAAATAATTGAGTCACAAAATGGGCAGAAGACATGAACAGACACGTCTCCAAAGAAGACATACAAATGGCTAACAGACACATGAAAAAATGTTCATCATCATTAGCCATCAGGGAAATTCAAATCAAAACCACATTGAGATACCACCTTACACAAGTTAGAATGGCAAAAATTGACAAGGCAAGAAACAACAAATGTTGGAGAGGTTGTGGAGAAAGGGGAACCCTCTTACACTGTGGGTGGGAATGCAAGTTGGTACAGCCACTTTGGAAAACAGTGTGGAGGTTCCTCAAAAAATTTAAAAATAGAGCTACCCTATGACCCAGCAATTGCACTCCTGGGTATTTACCCCAAAGACACAGATGGAGTGAAAAGAAGGGCCACATGCACCCCAATGTTCATAGCGGCAACATCCACAATAGCCAAACTGCGGAAAGAGCCGAGATGCCCTCAACAGATGAATGGATAAAGAAGATGTGGTCCATATATACAATGGAATATTACTCAGCCATCAGAAAGGATGAATACCCAACTTTTACATCAACATGGATGGGACTGGAGGAGATTATGCTGAGTGAAATAAGTCAAGCAGAGAAAGTCAATTATCATATGGTTTCACTTATTTGTGGAACATAAGGAATAGCAGGGAGGACACTAGGAGAAGGAAGGGAAAAATGAAGGGGGGGAAATCAGAGAGGGAGATGAACCATGAGAGACTATGGACTCTGAGAAACAAACTGAGAGTTCTAGAGGGGAGGGGGGTGGGGGGATGGGTTAGGCCAGTGATCGGTATTAAGGAGGGCACATAATGCAAGGAGTCCTGGGTGTTACACGCAAACAATGAATCATGGAACACTACATCAAAAACTAATGAGGTACTGTATGGTGACTAACATAATAAAATTAAATTAAAAAAATAGTAAATGGAAGACAAGACAGTACAGCTGGTATCATGAAAATACAAAGGACCGTAAGAGACTACTATGAACAACTATATGCCCAAGAACTGAAAAAATTTAGAAAAAAAATGGATAAATTCCTAGAACACACCAATAGTAAGTAAATTGACTCAGAAATCAAAATTCTTCCAACAAAAAAAGACCAGGATCAGATGGTTTTATTGAATTCTACCAAACACTTAAAAAAATTAATGCCAAATTATTTCAAACTCTTCCAAAAACTCAGAGAGGAGGAAACACTCCCCAAGTTATTTTATGAGGCCAGAATTACAGATACCCTTGTCAGATAAGGACACAAGTAAACTACAGGCCAATATCCCTGATAAACATAGATGCAAAAATTCTAACAAAATACTAGCTAAGTAAGTTCAACAGCACACTGAAAGTATCATACAACATGGCCAGTGGGATTCATCCCTGGGATGCAAGTATGATTCAACATATGCAAATCAATAAATGTGACACATTGTAGTAATATAAAGATGAAAATCATATTAGCATATCAACAGGTGTATATTATATTAACAGATGACAAAATTTAACATCATTCATGATACAAACTCTCAACAAATTGGGTTTAGAAGAAATGTACCTCCATTTGATAAAGTCCAACTCTGACAAGCCTACAGCAAACATACACTCAAAAGTGAAATGGTGAAAGCTTTTCATCAAAGATCAGGAACCAGACAAGGGTGTCCATATTGCCACTTCTATTCAATATAGTGCTGGATATCCTAGCCAGAGCAATCAGACAGGTAAATGAAATAAAATCATCCACATTGGAAAAGAAGTGAAATTTTTATATTTTCAGATGATAAGAGTTTATGTATAGAAAATCCCAAAGATTCCACCAAACTATTCTTAGAACTCATCAACAACCTTAGTAAATTTGCAGGATAAATTATCAACTTATAAAAAGGACAAACTAAGTATCATTTGTAATATACTAACAATGAATTATCTGAAGATATAAAATAATTCAATTTATAAAAGAACAATATCAAGAACAATAAGATTCTTAGAGATTAACTTAACCGGGATGCCTGGGTGGCTCAATCAGTTAAGCATCTGCCTTCTGCTCAGGTCATGATCCCAGGTCCTGGGATGGACTCCCACATCAGTTTCCATGCTCAGTGGGGAGCCTGCTTCTCCCTCTGTCTGCCACTCCCTCTGCTTGTGCATGCATGCACTCTCTCTCTCTGACAAATACATACATAAAATCTTTATTAAAAATATTAACTTATCCTAGGAGGTGAAATATTTCTGCTTTGAAAATACTGACAATGATGACAGAAATTAAAGACACAAGTAAATGGAAAGATACCCTATGCTTATGGCTTGAGAGAATTAAATTGTTAAAATATTTATACTACAGAAAACCATCAATAAATTCAATGCAATCTGTACTGAAATGCCAATGGCATTTTTTACTGAAATATAAAAATAAAATCCTAAAATTTGTATGGAACCATGACACCACAAATAACGAAAGCAATTCTGAGGAAGAACAACAAAGTTGGAGGCATTATGCTTCCTGATTTCAAATAATATTACAAAGCTATAGTAGTCAAAACAGTATGGTACTGGCACTGAAGAAAAAAAAAAGAAGAAGCAAAGACCAGTGAAACAAAATTCAAAGCCCAGAAGTTAAGCCACACATATATGGCAACTATCATTTGATAAGGGAGTCAAGAATACTCAACTGAGAAAAGACAGCCTCTTCAATAAATAGTGCTGGGATAAATTGGATATTTACATGGCAAAATAAAGTAGAGCCCTATCTTACACTACTCATGAAACCAAACTTGAAACAGATTAAGAACTTACAAGACCAGAGACCATAAAACTTCTAGAAGAAAACCTAAGGAAAAATCTTCTTGATATGTCTTAGCAATTATTTTTTGGATAGGACACAAAAACACACGCAACAAAATCAAAGGTAAAAATGTGCACTCCATCCAACTAAAAAGCTTCTGTACAGCAAAAGAAACAACCAACAAAATGAAAAGGCAACCTGTGAAATGGGATAAATAATTTACAAACTACACACTTGATAAGGGGTTAATATCCAAAGTGTCTAAGGAACTCAGACAAATCAATAGCAAAAACAAAACAAAAAACCTAAACAATTAAAAAAAGGAGAGAGAAATGAAAAGACATCTTTCCAAAGAGGATATCCAAACGTCCAAAGGTACACACAAAAAAACCACTCAACATGTCTAATCATTAGGGGCATGCGAATTAAAACCACAGTGAGATATCACCTCACATCTTTTAGAATCACTCTCATCAAAAAGAGAAGAAATGACAAATACTGATGAGGATGTGGGCAAAAGCAAACCCTTGTGCACTGCTGGTGAGAATGTAAATTGGTACAGCCTCTGTGGAAAACAGTAGGAAGGTTTCTTATTAAAAACAGTACTACCACATGATCCAATAACTCCACTTCTAGCTATTTATCTGAAGAAAATGAAATCAGGATCTCAAAGAGATATCTGCACCCACCATTCTTATTGTAGCACTATTTTTAATAGCCAAGGCATGAAAACAATGTAAGCATCCATCATTAGATGAATGGATAAAGAAAACATAACACACACACAATTTAGCCATAAAAAATAAGGAAATCCAGCCATGTGCAACAGCATGGATGGAACTTGATGACATGTTACAAATAAGTCAGAGAAAGACAAATATTGTATTATTCATATATGGACAAAAGTTATTTCTGTCATACATTTTATTTCTACATTTTTATAAACCCAACAATACACTGTAATAAAATTTTAAAAACTTTGTTTTAGAGCAGTTTTAGATTTATACAAATATTTTGATGGTAGAACTAGTTCCTCTATAACTCGAATTCAGTCACCCTATTAACATCTTGTGTTAGGATATATTTGTCACTGGGTGCCTTAATTGGGATGTTTCTAATGTTTTTATCATGATTAGAAGTAATGTGTTATTGAAACGAAGTCCCTAGAGATAAAGTGAAATTCTCATCACATAGTATTAAGAGTACATAGTATCAATATAACCTCAGTTGATGTTAACTTTGATCACCGCACTTGAGATGTGTTTGTCAGGTTTCTCCACTGTAAAGTTACTCTTCCTCCTTTTCCATACTGGACTCTCGTAGCAAGTCACTAGTGTGGCCAAAGCTTAAGAAGTGGGATTATGTTTCATCTCTTCGAAGGTGATTACATGAAATTTTTCTGCATGGGATATTTGTCTAATCACTCCCATATATTTATTCAGCATTATTTATACAATATTTTTATTAGTATGGACTCATGGAGCATCATAGAATTTTATCCTATGCATGCTCATTTTGCTATTTGGCTAAAAATTTAAGGAGACTCTAAAAGGATTTCTGTAGCTTTTCTGTGTAGTTGTGCTGCGGTATTGTCTTTAAAGTTCTAATACATCCTGTCCAAACTGTCTCCTGAACTACTCAACAGTGTTGTGCTCTGTTTGGGTTCTTCTATTTATGCAGGAATTTAGAAATTGCCATCAGTCATAAAGCTGAAATTTCTTCCTCAAAAGAACTGATTAAAACTTCATTTTATATATTTCCCTAATCTAGTGTTATTTAAATGGTCTAATGATTCTAGAGATTTTAGTAGATGTTTCACAACAGGGTTATGAGCAAATACATTTGGGAAACAGTTGGCTTGAACCAGATTTTTTTAAATTATTTTTTAATGTCAGCCTCCAAAATGAGATTGCAGAGGGCATTACTTTCGTACCTAACATTATCTATGTAAATGGAAAATTTCACAGTATTATTTACTAGATAGAATATGGGTAATACTTGTCACCATGCCCCATCACACGGCCTGTCACAGAGGAGGGGTCCTCAGATTTCAAACATTTGACTGCAAGATTGGAAATTAATTTTAGATTACATTTACTAAAGCCTCTTTAAAATTTCATTGCTTTTCTTGCAAGAAACTTTTCATTAATCAATTGTGCTTTTATTTCCTTTTTTCCATTGTATATGCCACTTTTTTTCATATATGGAAGTTGTAGAATTCTATATTTTCTCTCCCTCTCCTACCTCTTTCCGCCTATTTTTCTAACTTGAATGGGAAAACCCATTCATTTTTCTGAACTGTCTTTATCGCTCTGCAAGGTTGAAGACTATTTTGATTAAACTTGCTGTTTTGATTGTTTTCTTTCTCTATCCATTTTCTTTTGTGTTGAGCAATTAGACTCCATATGCTTTTCTTTGACCCTAAGATGCTATCTTTCACTTGATGTATTCAAGTATCAGGCAACTTAAATACTGCTTTGATAGACATTTATGACAGGTATTTGACAGCTAACTATCTCCTTAGTGGCCTTTCCATACTCTCAGATACAAGATTCTGTGAAACTACTATATCTATCAGAATATTGGCTTACATTTGTATTCATTTTATTCTTGCCCCTAGAGCTAACTTAGTTGACTTAAAATGTCTTGGTGTCTTTTTAACATACAACCTAATCCTGTTTTTGTAGCTATTTCATTTCTAAATAATACTTGAGTGGTCTTTATCCCCAGCTTGCTGACTGGTATAACTGCAAAAGCCAGCCAGAGAATATCACAATGTTCTCTGGGAAACTCTTTTGAAATAAATCACAAGTGGCTGGCTATCTAAAGTTCACATAGTGTTCTTTTGTTGCTCATGTCTGAATAACCATAGAACACATCTATTTCCAAGGTCTTTATAATTATGGTTCCAAAAAATACCCATGTAGTTCTACAGACTTATGCCTTTGAATTTGATTGTCATAATGGAATTGTTCTTTACTGGATTGTCTCTCATCTCAACTGCAAACCATACTGAGTTTATCTTAGGCATACCTGGCTTCCCCTATTTGCAGCTAAGTTTTGCTGTTGTGGAGTACAGCCTCTTCTCTCTCTATTCATTCCTTTGCTCCTCATTAACCACCATAATCTCCTCTGTGGAAAGTAGCCTTCCTGCCATTCATTAAAAAAGGGTATTTAATTCAATGCATAACATGTACCTTGCATTTAAAGGAATGTTTCTAGTTGTAAAATGAATGGTTTTATTCCAATGCCATAAGAGTTATAGTACAAGTGAAATCAATGGTAGAAAAGGTGGAGTGCAAGTGGGGCATCTGAATACCCTGATAAAAACATCATTGCTTGAGCAACATTTTGAGCTGATTCCAACTAGCTTGGTGATCTATTTGCCTCAAAAGCCTGAGAAGATATCCTCTTTCCACTCAACAGCTCTCCTATCCACTGTGACAATCCCCAAATTTTAATGTGAACACTTTTTTTAGGAAGGAAACATGCGATTGTTAAGATCACCAATTCTGAAATCAGCTGACCTTTCTGCTGACTCTACTCTTTACCAGATGGGTATGCTTTGCCAAGTTATTCAATTCCCCTAAGCTGCAGTTTTCTCATCCAAAAATGGACAAATTATTTGAGATCCCCCATAGCATTCTTTCAGAATTGAATGAAATAATTCACATAAAGCAGACCTCACAATACCTCACAATAAATGCTTACCAATTCATAGTCATTGTTTTTCCTTATCGTATATTAATGTTAAGGATTTCTTCTATTTTGAAAAATAAGTGTCAAGTCTTCAACTAACACTGGGTATGTTTCCATTTTCATCATTGGGAGAAATCAGAACTAAATTTTTGCCTTCTGTATTTCCTTGTTAACCCCATGATGTTATTGATTCTGATAACTGGTAACACCTAAATTTGTACTCAACCTTACTAGGAAATGGACTAGTCACAGTAAGGATGTGATTTCAAGGTCACTAGGGAATCTCCTACCAAAATTGTTATCTCCCAACTGGAAAATTGATGCCTAAAAGACCACACTAATTGATGTATAAAATTTATAGAAGTCTTAGGTTGTAAGAAATGTCCCAGTTCTTCTGTAGAAAGGTCAACCTTAGAAGTGACTCATTTAAATGATATAACTAGTATCTAATGTGTGACTAGAAAACAGATGTCATGAATCCAGTTCAGTATTAACTCTGGCATGATTTTTTTTTTCCTTAGGGCTTATCAATGTGTTGTTTTGTTTTGGAAAGAAGGTGTATTCCTTGTTACTAATCTTTTCCCTGTTGGAGGCAAGTCAGGAACCAGTGAAAGAAGCCAAATTCTAAGATTCAGAATACTAATAACAGGGCCAATTTTGCAATTTTCCTAAACCTTCTTATATTTATGATCTTTTTCCTTACTTCTTTTATTTCTTACTACTATTTTGCTCCCTCAGTGATAGCTACCTTGCTCCCCAAACATATACTCCATACCATGACATAGGAAGATAATTTATTGCTATACGACCTTCGGCTTTGGTCTAGATGTATTTTTCCTTAATCACCTTCAGTTCTTTTCCTGAAAATAGTGAGGCATTTTGTTTCTTTGACCGAGGTTGTTAGGATGGGATGGAGCTTGGTGTATATGTTTGTTTGTATGTGTGCATGTGAGTAGCTGTATGGGGATGGGAGGAGAGTGTTTTTATGAGACCTACAGGAAAATTTGCCTGCAGGGAGCTACTACTCATATTTATTTTCAAAGATTAAATTCCTACAAAGTAACTATTCTATAGAGAAGAAACTGAAAAAGTTAATGAAGCCCACACTATTTTATCTTAACAGGTGAAATTGGGTAATTTCTATTATTCTTTCTGCAAGTTCACCGATTCTTTCCTCTGTTCTCTTCATTCTGTTATTTACTTCATCCATTTTTTTATTTTTTTGTTTTTTATATTTTTCAGTTCTAAAATTTTCTATTTAGTTCTTCTATCTCCAATTTCTTTGTTAAAACTTTTTTTGCTAAAACTTTTTTTTTTCCCAAGAACGTTTACTTTCCCATTAAAGCATTTTTATGATGGCTGTTTTAAAATCCTAGGTAACTCCAAAACCAAGGTCACCTTGGTGTTGATATATATTATCTTTTTTCATTCAAGTTGTCATTTTCCTGGTAATTGGCCTATTTTTGATATCATGGGGATATTTTTGTTACTCTGTTATGTGATTCTGGATCTTCTGTTTCAGCATCATGCTTCTGACATTACAACAGTGGGAAAAAGAAAGCACTAACTCCTTACTGCTAGATTAGAGTGAAAATTCAGGTTCCTCACTTGTCCTCCATTGATACCTATATGTAAGGAGGCATCTCATTACTACTTCTCACATGGCCTTCACTGGCAAGGGTGTGGGTCTCATTACTGCTAGGCAGGGATTAAAGTCCTGCCTCTCCACTTGACCTTCTCTGACACCAATGGGCAGAATCCCTCACTATATTTGAGGAATGGAAGTCGAGGCTTTCCATTTATCTTTGGGGCAGAAATGGGCTTGGGGGGTACAGTTTTTTCCATGGTGTTGCCAGATTATGACAGTATTTTAAAAAAAATTATTTCTCTAAGCTGCCTCACTCCTGGTCCTTTGGATAGAAAGATTAGGCTTGGGGGCTTTTGTTTTTGTTTTTCCTTGTCAATGTTTCTGAATTGCCAGCCTCTTAAACACCCAGTTCAAAATATAGATGGCCAAAAAGAAAACCTAGAGAACCACCATGCCATTCCTTGGGTCCCAAGTTCCCTAGCCAGTCTTCAGCCTTCTAACTTTCTGAGTCAGGTTTTTCACTCTCCTCAACTCAAGGAGAAGTAGGAAGTGTGTTTCCTCTATCTTGATTGAACTGGAAGTTCCCACTCCCTACAGTTCTCTCTATACTTCTACAGCCTGTAAGATTTTTTTTTTTTACATTTTAAGTATTTTAAAAACTTCAAAATATTATTTCATGATACAAAAATTATATGAAATTCAAATTTCAATAATTTAATCCATAATTAAATATGTACGAGAACACAGCCCTGCTCATTCACTGTGTATTGTCTGTAGCTTCTTTCACACTGCAACAGCAGAGTATTTATGATGTCACAGAACAGATGGCCTACAAGGCTTGAAGTCCTTAGGATTGGATACTTACAGGTAAAGCTTATTGATTCCTCATCTTTATGTTCCCCTGGTCTCACCAATAATGTACCTCAATATCTTATTTCTTTTTTCTCTCTCTCTCTCCCACCCAATATTATTATTTCATACGTGAGGGAATCACCACACAAGGCTTCCCTCCAGTCAATCCCTGCTTTCGTGTTCCTAGCCATGCATTCTTATCTATAGTTTCTTCCCAGGCACTCCATTCCAATACTCAGACAAGACCCAATCACCTTTGTCTCTCCAAAAATGCCTTTTTAGGTTTTTAACCAGAAGAAAAAAAATCAAAACAAAACAAAATCCCCAAAACTAAAAACTGAACTAAATATATGAAACAGTGGTTCTCAAAGTCATTAGACTTGACACAATCAAAAACACAGATTCCTGCAGGATGTCAACAAATGTGGTGATCCCTTCTCCGATTATTGTTTTTCGGGTCACAGAACCAACAGGGACAACCAGGAGGAAGGAGCTCAAGTCTTCCTGAGTTGTAGAGACAAAGCTCAGAGTTGGATGGACCAGTGTTACTGAGTTTATAAAACAGAATACCAAAGACGAGAGTTGCACAGAGCTAAATCTCAGGAGATCTGTAGAGGGTCCTCTCAAGTAATTAGCTGAAAACTGATCAGTGTATGTTTCACAGGCAACTACTCTAGGATAGAAGACAGACCAACTAAAAAGAATTGCAGAAGGCAATAACTGTTGCTCACATAGGACAAGGAATAGTATTCCTTTTCACCAAACAAGCCACCATTTTTTTCAATCGGGCATGGGTAGGTTAGTACTCAGCAGGATCTTGTCTCAGCAGTAAAGGAAAATTAACATTAGGCTAAATGCAGTTCCCGTGCCTCCAAAACAAACAAACCAATAAACAAAAAACAGATAAAATATATCTGAGTAACAACCCCATCACACAAAAAAACTCAAGGTACTTGGAAGAATACAATATTATACAGAATATAAGCACCCAACAAGATAAAATTCAAAATGTCTGTTACCGGTTTTTTCAAAGAAAGGAAAATATAGCCTCTTGTGAGGAAAAAGTTTGAAAAAAAAAATCAATCAATAAAAATGAAATAAAAGTCATGAAAGGAACCAGACAAAAAGGATACATACTCTTTGGTCTCATTAATATATAATTTTAGAAAATATAAACTAATTGAGAGGGACAGAAAGCAGGTCATTCATACCCTGTGTACCGGAGATGTGACAGAAGGGACAATAGGGATACATTACTAATGGGAATGAGAAAACTTTTCTTGTGAGCGGTGTTCCCTGACTGGATTGTATTGATGTTTACATGGGCATATACATATGTCAAAACATATCAAATTGTACAATTTAAATACATGAAGTTCATTGTTTACAATACCACAAACTTTTTAAAAAGAGCATGAAAGGGAACAATTGGAAATGGAAACCAATTCAGAACATGACACAGTACAAAAATAACAATGCATTTTTCCTGAAAATTGCAGGGATTCCATCTCTACACACAAAGGGACACTGTAATCTTATTTAAGGTTGCTGGACTGAAATACAGGGGCATTTTTTGTTCACTAAATCTGGAAATCCTAGTTGTGTGACAACCTCACTCAGATAGAAACAGACTTCTCAGCTCCAGTAAAGCACTAATGCCCATTTATGAATATATAGCATACTAATAAGTCATACTATTAACTTATTTTAGCATGTTAGTTCATAGTCCTTCTGAGTAAGTGGATAGTAAAAGGCTATGGAGTTATTTCTCAGTAAGCTGCAAGAAGCAAAACAAATTTTGCAGGACATTAAATGGTCTTTAGTAGAGCTCATACCATTCTTAGAGTCTCCTCTTTACAGGGCAGTGGCTAAGAGCACAGATCTGGAGTAAAAGCATTCAAATCACAGTTCTTATACTTACTAGTTATGTGATGGTGGGAAGTTATATAACCTCTGGGTCTCAATGTCCC
The DNA here is from genome assembly GCF_037043125.1 of Eumetopias jubatus. NCBI lineage: Eukaryota > Metazoa > Chordata > Mammalia > Carnivora > Otariidae > Eumetopias > Eumetopias jubatus. The sequence continues at coordinate 47,962,382 of NW_028274820.1, read as the reverse complement.
CATATGTAGACTGAGCACCATAATATTATGCTTTTGTTGGGGTTAACACTGATGCAATAGAAGTGCTTCATCAGTGTCTGACACATAGTGAGTACTGAATCCATACCAGTAATTGTGTTATTCCAACACAAATAATATACCTAAGTAATATTTACAATGCTTTGGTAATCACATGCACAGCAGAATCTTTGACAAGCCTTGTTCTCATTTACTATTTCCTTACTGGTCGATTTTCATTGCAAATTAATGGATTTATTGTATAGCAATACATCCAAGTTGTCTTGAACACTAGAGCACACACACAAAAAAAATGATTTGCTACAAAGAAATAGAAATTTGCTCCACATGGTGACAATTAGGTAACTTATCTCAGATGTTTTTACTAATTAATTTGTCAGTTAAGTCTAGTAAAGCTTTCTATATATACTTTATTCAGTATTTTGAGAAAAAAACTATATATAAATATCTTTTTGGCATTAGATTCTTATTTTTTGTAGATGTTTTCAATGATTACACTGCTGACCTCAGAGGAAAGTGAAAAATTAATTCCTTAATTGTGCCTTTTTTCCTTGGGTTTACTTTCTAGTCTATTATTTCACACAACAAACGAAAATGTCCAACTGATTGTACCCTTTATTAAGTGAAGTTTATAAATGTTAAGTCTGCAAAAACATATCCCTTTAAGGTTTCGAATATTTTGAGATTTCAGGAATGACTTTGAATTTCCACTGAAGTGCAACAAACGTCATCATGTAATAACTTTTACAACTAGGATCACCATCTCAAAGATTAGGTTTAGATATAACAAGGTAAGCAAACAAAATAGTCTTAAATTTCATGATGAAATAATCATCCTCACCTCATTGTGTGGGCTGGCTAGGTTTTCTTTCTTTCTTTCTTTCTTTCTTTTTTTTGCTATAACAACAATGTCAAGTATGCACAGAGCTATTTATAATTTGAAAAAGCATGATCACCATGAACTCATGGCCTTTAGTTGTTAAGAATTTGACATATGCTCCAACCCACAATTAGCAATGGTAATTGTTAATAAACCCAAATGTTATTTGGTTGCAATATGACCCTTCTTATGTAATCTCCAAATGTTATATAATTTGGGCAAACGTCTTCAGTCCAAAACATGAAATGCCGTAACACTGTATTAGATGATAAACCACCTCAGTGAAGCATCAGTGTCATAGATATAGGTCATTCTGTCATATAAAGCATTTCTCTCTCTTGAGCGGAGAAAAAAGAGGAGTTGGCAATGATTTTTTTTTTCCAAAATCAAGGAGTGTGAAATTTTAGTGTCTTCACATCTGATTATGGATAAATGTGCAGACATTGTGCACATGAATATTCTGAAAATCTAATTATAGTTTCTAAAATGTTTAAAAGTATAGTTTATAAAATACATTTCTAAAATATATAGCATAATTATATGTAAGAATAAGCAAACTAACCTGAAAACACCTAAATCCTTCCTATTTACTCACTTGCTGCATTTAAATGTTGCATATCCGAGTGGAATGTAATATACGCGGCGTTGCATAGCTTTATACTTCTACATATGTTTTGCAAATAAATTTCACTAAGAAATAGCCTGCGACTGGAAATGGTTCTCAGTTTGAGGCTATTTGTTTTCAATTAATCTTTTAAAGAGTTTAAATATATGTATACACATATAAAATATACAATTATATAGTATCTGAATAGGACAGTTATATCCTTTACATAATATATTAATTTATAATACACGTTAAAAGGTACTTTAAAAACTATACAAGACTACCAAATAAATATAATCTGATGGTGCTTCAGAGCCAACAAATGGATTTTGAGACAGCAACATATGTAACTGAAGACATCTGTGCAAGGGATGAAATAATGAGACCAACTGTACTAATGACAGTATTATCAGCTAAAGTCTGATTGAAGAAACCTTTCAAACTTAAATAAACTTAGCTGCCCATAATAAATATATGTTTTCCATATCCTTGACAACACCCAAGGTAAATTATGTATTGAAACTCTCAAGGGAAGCAGCAGATTGCATTAAGAATAAAGAATTATGTATATTAAAAAAACAAGTTTGGCCTTCTACTGGATAGAAATCAATACATAAGATGAAGAGTTCACATTCATAATAAAATCTTTCTAAGTCCTAGAACTACCATGTTTCGTTAAGTTTTCTTTTGAGCAAAATGGAAATGAGCTGAATGAATATATGAAAAATGCAGTGGACTTGTAGTCTGGTAGGAAAGCACTTCCTAATGTACAATGATTACAAATGGACAAGCTCCCAGTGGCTTTAGCACATGCAATGTCAGATATTAGATCACCTGACAAAATGATGTCTTACTTAGGAATATTATTATGGAGTAATATTTTATGCTTAGTTATCATTCCAGGCTAATTACATTTTTAGCAGGAGATTTTAAGCACGATAAAATCACTAAGAGTATATGGAAGCAAACATCTTTTGTTTTCAGGTAGATGGCATTTTACAACAGGAAACGATAGGATATTGTAAACATCTTTTGCCTACCTTTATATTTCAGTAGCTCAATATAACCACATTTCTCCAAAGACTCATTCTGTTATTGAAAGGTAATGGTGGGAACCAACTTAAGAACATGTAAAATGCAAGATTTTTTAATCAATGAGAAGCTATTAATTTAACCAACCCTTCCTGTAATAATATTGAGACAGACTGTCTGCCTGTTTCTACATTATAGCTAGCTTTGCAATCTGTGTAGAATTTAATGAGGTGTGTAATTTTTGTGAACTTATTGATTCTGAGAGATTCAAAGATTTTAATGCTACTGAACTTTAGTATTTTTACCTTTCATCTATCTTATATACGGACAATAATATTTTAGTGCCAGTTGTTGATCTCTCTGTACTGCCTCTTATACATTACCTACTTTTCTCTAAATCTACATGGAAAGTGTCCTTAGAAGAATATACAATTTATTCTGCTCCTTTCCCTACTCTTTCATATGCTCTATATTCAGTGATTTTGTACTTTTAGTTATTTTTTTCTTTTTAGTTGCATCATTTACAACTCCTAGATTTGTATACAGACATATTTTTTTTTCCTGTAAAATAATCACATACCTTGTATCCTGACAGTATTTTCATGCCCTCGTAAGTTAAGACAGCTTCAGAGTAACTTAAGCAAGCAGTTAATTCATTAAAGCAAACGTATACTCTCTATTAATTCTAGCAGTCTAAGAGGTCTAATATGGTTGAATATTTCAGTAAGTTACATGAAAAAGTGTCACATATAATATGAACACCGGGTTCATAGCCCTACATTTTGTGATTCACCACACAGCACAGCATTAATGGCTATTTATCCAACACAGACCAGAAAATGTTGGGAGTATTTGCTTTATGTCATAACCGATTATTTGAATTATGCAAGGATGATCTCTATGATGTTTGCATATTGGTAATATCCGAGTTTTAATATGTTTATAAAACTATTCAAAGAACAGCTACTTGTGAGGGTCATGAGGGTCACTTGAAGCCGCCGACGGGTCTAACTCTCTGTAAGGTGGCTTCAGCTGCACCTGCTTATCTAGTCCAGGACCTGAAAGACAGTGGGGTGGATGTGGAGTGACCAGGGAGGAGAGGAAGGAACCCTGCTGCCCAGCGACACTCATCGGTTGTTCACACTGCTCTGGCTAGGCTGTTTCTCCCCCTTGTCAATGGCTCCTCACAATCTACCTACTTGACCATTATGAAATAGGAGAAAATCTGTCTAATTTGGGAATTCTGGCCCTGCTCTGCACCTTGAGGGGGTCCAAGGACACAGAGTGACTATCCTGAGATAAATCAGGCGAGAAGAAACCCTACGGATCTGCCCCCACTTTGAGCGTACAACCAGGAAAGGTCCTCTGCAATGGGCCTCTCCGACCACACTGCACATCAGGTGCCCAGGGAACAGCTGTTCTGCCTGATTGCACCAGTTGCAGTTTTCAACAGGAGCTTGGGGGTCAGAGCCATGAAGTAGAAACGCCTGTCAGGGAACATACTGAGTCTCAAAACCGGGTGTAATGCAGATTTTAAAAAATGCAAAGAAAAAAAGTCTGCTTAAATGCTAGCTCGCAGGCTGTCCAGAATTGAACTTAGTATGGGCATGGCATGTTTTCTCATCATGCTAATCTTAAAAATCACAGCTGAGAGGAGAACTTGTTGGTCATTAAAGGCAGACCAGAGCAATGCTACACTTACCTTAGTTTTTACATAGAACGTTTCTGGGTCAATTTTCATTTTGAGAAATATTCAGGTAGATGCAAGTTTGTTCCCCCCTGCTTAAAAGGTTTAAAAACCTTTGCTTTAGAGAATATTGACACCTATTTTTATTCCTTGGGGATCCATCAATTAAAACTGGAATAAGTAGATCAGAATGGATGCTTCAATATAGATGACCAGCAAACTAGAAAACCCACATGTACCTAATGGAGAGTTGATGGTTTTAATGTTTGTTTCCTACCTATACCCAAACATCCCCCTCAATCCTTTATTGACTCAATTGGATCAATAGCCTTTAGTGTAGAACCTTGTCTAAGGCATTTTAAAAGAGTAAATTGCAACCACCCCTCACTCTTTATCAGTGGCACAATTTTCCAATATTACATGGGCATATTTTTCCTGATAGAAACTAGATTGCCACTTTCTAAAAAAGCTTTCTGTGATTTTTACTCATTATTGTGTACACTGCCTGGTGACCATTGCAAGGGAAGCCTTCAACGCTCCGGTTCCTTTTGGAAACTGAGAGGTTAGAATTCATAATGGCTAGTCAAACATACAGCTATTTTATCAGATTTTTCTAGCAAGCTGTCCTTGTTTTAAAGATATCAAGAAAAAATAGATACAAAGGCTCTGGAAATTCAGAGGCAGGAAACTTTATTTCCATTTTCCAAATTACTCTTTACCCCAAATGAAACAGACCATGCTTATTTGTAGCAATGGTTCTTAATCTTCAGCACGCATCAGAATCCTGGGAGGGCTTGCTAAAATACAGCTTTCTGGGCTATACCCTCAGAATTTGTTATCCAGTACATCTGGGAATTTGCTTTTCTGTCAGATTCCCAGGTGATGCTGGATGCTGCTCATTTCACTACCACACTTTGAGAAGCTTGTACAAAGCTAGACAATGAAGTCACTCAGGTTAAGCTAACTTCTTCAATCCTTGAGGAAAATTTAGGCTTAACATTCCCAAATCCCCTAATTCATTTTCACATGTCTCTTTTATCATATTAAAACTACTGAATATTTACTTTGAATTCCCTTGAAATGTGACTTGAATTCTCTTTTGGCTAAATATTTTTTCTTGCTTTTCGATTTACTCTAGTTTTTTACTATTTTTTTTCTAAATGCAGTTTCTGTTGCCTGTTTCATGGCCATCTATTCATCAATTTCTTTCTTTATTATGTAATGTTAATCACCATACATTACATCATTAGTTTTTGATGTAGTGTTGCATCATTCATTGTTTGCGTATAACACCCAGTGCTCCGTTCAATACGTGTCCTCTTTAATACCAATCACCAGACTAACTGATCCCCCCACCCCCCCTCCCCTCTAGAACCCTCAGTTTGTTTCTCAGAGTCCATAGTCTCATGGTTCATCTCCCCCTCCGATTTCCCCCTTTTCATGTTTCCCTTCCTACTATCTTTTTTTGTTTTAACACATAATGTATTATTTGTTTCAGAGGTACAGGTCTGTGATTCAACAGTCTTACACAATTCACAGTGCATCACTTTATTTTAGCTACAGGATCCCAGATGCTAGATTAATAACAAGAAAAAAATAAATTATTTTCATGTCACAGTATTAAATCACACGGAATTCCTGCACTTACAATGAATGTTACTGATTCCAACAGTAATATCTATTTGTCTTAGCATTGTTTCCCCAGCAAGCAGAGCCTGAAGAGAAGGATGAAGTATTACTTGTGCATCACAAAATGTGGCCCCAGAAGCAGGAATATGGGGGGAAGACAGTGTGGCAGAGAAAGGAGGGCCGAGAAGACGATGTGTTTTATCCTGTCCAGCACTTGGATATCAAGTACAAATTGCTCATTCTCCTGAGACTGCCTCATGAGTGGCTTTTAAATGACTGCTTTTTAGGGCAGTTCGTTAAAAAAGAAGAAAGTAATATCATCTCCCACTGATCAAAGGTGAGCCCCACAGGGCATTAAATTCCCTTGTACTTCCTAATTGCGCACAGGTGAGCGCCAGAGGTTTTGGCATTCCATGCCTCAGGATCAAGAGTGAAACCCCTAGGTTTATGCCCACAAAGGGGTCATCAGAGGTCTGAGAGAAAGAGGTTACTCCCAGGGGCCAGGACAGGTACAATGGCCAAATGCTCAAGAAACAGGAGACAGCAAGAGAATCTAAAGTGGTCATAACCAAAGGTATAATACTCATTGCAGAACATTATCTTCCTTGTTCCTTCTGCCGTTTTATGACAAGTGTCGAGCGTTTTCTGTTTTTCCAATTCATTGTTGCTCTGACATCTAGGAGATCAATCTCTCCTGACTCTGCTCTTATCTCTTGGTAACTCCTTATTGATCTTTTACGTGGATACCTTTTCCTTTAAGTAAACTTAAATATTGTCTGGCGTTCTCTCGTTGGCCATCTTCTCACTTCTAGTTTCCCTTGATAATGCAGTCTACTCATACCTTTAAGGGACATCTGTATGTTCAAGGCCTTGAAATGCCCCTCCTGCCCCAATTTCTCTAATGAGCTGCAGAACCATATAACCGTCAGCATGCTCTCTATCCCTACCTGGATGTTTCATATGAATTTTAGTATTGTCAAGGTTGAACAAATTATCTCCATTCCCAGAATTTGTTTCTCCTATAATTCTTAACATACCATCAGCCTTCACTTTCCCCATCCAATCTTCATGTAGTAGGAATTTTTTTTTTTTTTAATGTTAGGAATTTTTCTAGCCCTCTCCATTGTTACTACTGTTATCATCATCTCTAGCTGGGATTGCTGCCCCCGGATTTTAATTGGATAGCTCCCTTTTAGGGTTCCTTTTTACTCTATTGCTTAACTTTCCTCAGTTGTTCTTTATAGTTTTCAGGTTGAAGGACAAATATCTTGGCATATCTTTATATGATTTGCTTAACTTCTTCAGCTTAAGCATTTACTACTCCTAGAGTTGCCCTGAGCTGCCATCAAACAGAGTCATGTTCCCTGAATTTACCAACACTTATATTCTAGCTCATGAGCCAGCATTAAGTTCAGTCTTCATCTGGTTCATGTTTATAGATTAAAATTCAGCTTTTCTAGGAGGTCCTACCTTAACAGTCCTACCCCAACCCGGACTTATCATGCTTCCTGTAGTTTTATTTTGTTTGCTCAGGTTCCACTGTGCCTTTTCTTATCAAACACCATAGGCAGGCAATCTGTATTCTAATATACTACATACTTAAGTGAATTTAAATTGTGATTTTCTTAAGGGCTGGACTTGAATATATCCTGATCCATATTAAATGGCCAGTCTATGTTTGAATAAATAAATAATAGTATTTACTGATGAAGTAATTTCATCAGTGTAACTTATGCTATAAGAGTTATCTCACATTATCACCCCCCCCCTTTTTTGGCTGAAGAAACTAAGGTTTATAGAATATAAATAAATTATCAGAAGTCAAACAGCTAGTAAGTGACAAAGCCAGAGTCATTCTCAGGCATATCTGATTCTGGAACATTTGTCTTTACTACAGAGCTACTTTGAAAGCACAAGGATTCAAATTCTCTCTGCCCCTTACATGTTTTGGTTTTTTTTTTTTTTTTGCCCCTTACCTGTTTAAGGCTTGACTTGACAGCCATTAAAAGCTGCATCTCAATATGCCAAAAATGGATAGTAATACTTGTGATGGATTTTTTAGATAAAATAAGCAAATATACTATACCAGCACAGAGTTTATAACAGTCGTGTGTTATTGTTATTTTACTTATTTACTTAAATTTTAGGAGTAAGCAGGAGTAGAAAAATAGATCACTTGGTATGTCATGAACGGACTTAAAAAATTTTTAGTTCATCAAAATTTAATAGAACAGGAACCTTGTACTTTCCTAACAATAAGGGAAATAAAAACAATCATATCAAAGTACTAAATGCATGGGAGACATTTTATTTGAAATTTATGGGAAATTACTGTGTAGAAGTAATAAGGAGGAGGAGAATCCTCAAAGGCAATAGATCATTTTATTGTAACTTTATACCTGTAGCTGAACTGGCAAAAACAAAACTGTGTTACATTTACTTGGGTTGAACACCAAGGGGGGCCAGTAGAAGAATAACACTTAACATTGAAGACCTGAGGAAAACCTCCTAAGGCAGCCTTGCACTTCTTGGCTTGCCTGTTAGTCTTTATTCTTGATGTATTTTTCTTAAGGGGATTCAAGAGTAATACATTTTACTGCTAGTAACTTTTACCTATAGCTTCTTTTGAAGGGTTAAGGAGATATATGTATAATATGTATATATCCTTAAATATATATGTACCAACCAACAATCTATAATAAGTCAAACATATTGAACAAGCCTAATTTTACTGATTTAATAGGGCTCAATAAATGGAAACTGTGCAGTCAGAATAATGAAAAGAGGACATAATTTATCTCATTCTGTTTGTGTCCTTTCTATGTTCTTTTGTCCTTTGATTGCACTGGTGGATAATATTATTTTGTTCCCAAGGAAATATGTCCCTTTGATTAGGTTGTAGATATTCTCTCATTTGTCACTGTTCTATCAAGCTATGCCATGTAACAGCAGGAACTCTTGATTATTTAATTGCTTGTAAGAACTCATTAAATCTGACTATCAATCATGGGACATATGGTAAACATCACCCAATGGCGTGAGAGGTTGTCGCAATGATCTGTCACTAGGGCAAACCCTTTTTTCAGCAATACAGACTTTGGTTTACTTGTCTGATCATAATTATTTTTAATTGATATTGATTTACAAGTTAGGGCCATCTAGTAGCCTTAATCTACACTTTGAAGTTAATAATGTAAGCATTTATAATTTTATTAGAAACATACTCAAATGAATCTTTTCTGCTTTGTACCTGATTTTCTCCTGTAATAATTGAATTTATTCTTTTACAAACAGTACATAATAAATTTTGAAATCTATTATTTTTCTCTGGATAGAATTCATATAGTACTCCTTAATAAATAGAGTTTACAAAGTCAACATCAATACTTTGTTATAATTAGTTTTGGGGAAACAGCATCTTAGAGATTATTTCTGAAATGGTCCTTTTCAAATTAGAGAAAATCAAAACAGCTATTTTGCTAGGAGTAAAATCATAAAGTTTAAAACTAGAGTATTTTCTATTAAGTGAACATTTTAAGAATATCTATTTACAGCAAAGCTTTAAAAGAATCTAGCCCTCCATTATTTTCAAGACTGGGGTATATGCTGCCATCAGGAATTCAATATAAAGTTCAGTTTAAAATACAGTTCTATTTCATCGAGACCGTTTCTTAGAAAACCATGCATCTAGGGTGTATCCAAATCAGGTGCATTTAGAGGTGAGGAAAAAAAAAATAAAGTCCTAATCTCCCTCTGCAGATGGATTGATAAGCACTGAAGCCATCTGAAAATCATAATTCTAGCAGCCTTCAGAAATATATACCAGGGGCTTGTGCATGTAGAGGAACAAGTTTGGATTCTACAGATGAACCTTCTCAATACCTCATTGAACAAATGTTTGTGATTGCTGCTTACATTTCAGAAACAGTTCAGTGTGGTTCCTCCCCCTGGAGGACTGGAGCAATTAGAAGTCTTGTTTCTCCTCCTTGCAAAAAACCAACTAGTTGGATGCTGTGGGGGTGAATTTCAGAAGGTTTAAGACACTTCTGTTTTGAAAATATTTTGAGAAATCAGGGTTGATAGGCCTATAATATCAGAGACAGTATGAGGGTAATATATACAACAGTTACTTACTCTTTTCTGCACTGGAGTAGCATTGATGTAGGTAGGTTGGTTTTAAATGTGGAACTATTGTGCTGATAAGAAAAGAAGCACCACAAAGGCAAAAATGTCATCATACTATTTCACCCATAGTATTTAGAATGAAAATATAATAGGTGTTCCCTCCCTGTTGTTGCAAATGGCAAGGCTTCATTAGTTTTCAGGGCTTAATCAAATTCTCTCTCTCTCTCTGTGTGTGTGTGTGTGTGTGTGTGTCTATCTCACATTTTCTTTATCCATTTATCTTTCAGTGGACACTTTGGTTGTTTCCGTGTCTTGGTTATTGGAAATAATGCTGCAATGAACATGGGAGTGCATGTATGTTTTTGAATTACTGTCTCTGTTTTCTTCAAATACCCAGAGGCAGATTTGCTAGACTGTATGGTAGTTCTATTTTTAATTTTCTGAGGCATCTCCATACTGTTTTCCATAAATGGCTGTACCAGTTTACATTCTCACCAACAGTGCCCAAGTGTCCCCTTTTCTCCCTATCTTTGCCAACATTTGCTCTTTCTTCTTTTAGGTAATAGTCATTCAGGCCTAAAATGAATGAAATCTTGCCTTTTGTGACAACATGGATGGACTCTGTGGGCATTAAGCTAAGTGAAATAAGTTGGGGGGGGAAGACAAATACCATATGATTGCACTTATATGAGCAATCTAAACAGAACAAAACAAAACCCCAAAACTCATAGCTGAAGAGAACAGACTGGGGCTTGCCAAACGTGGTAGATGAGGGTGCGCCAAGGAGGTGAAGGGAGTCAAAAGGTATGGATTTTTAGCTATAAAATATGTAAGTCATGGGAATGTAATATACAGCATGATGACTATAGTTAATATGATATTCAATATTTTAAAGTTGCTAAGAAAGTAGATCTTAAAAGTTCTCAGCACAAGAAAAAAATTCTAAAACTATTTATGGTGACAGATGTTAAGTAGACTTGTGGTGCTCATTTCCCAATATACACAAATATTGAATCATTATGTTGTACTCCTGAAACTAATATAATGTTGTATGTCAATTTCACTTCAGTAAAAAAATAAAATTAAACAGTAGTTGTTCAATAAATATTTGTAGCATAAATGAGTTAATGAATGAGTCAATTACTATGAGGTTAGTTCACTTATATCTCAAAGTGTTTCTGTGGGAGAAGATTTATTTTGTTTCTTAAAATTTATTTCTTAAAATTTCTGCAGTTAATATTAAGGCCATTATTCATTTTGGTCTACAATATGCTACCCCTTTATAAGTAGTATCTCACTTAACCTCATAGCAAGTTAGTCCTTACAGAGTGGTTTTATGTGCTAAGCACTGTGGTAAACAGTTTACTTGTATTATCACATGTAATTATTACTGTGTGTCTGCAGTAGATACTATTTTAAGTCCCAATTTACAGGAAAGGGAGCAGTGGTTTAGTGAGGTTAAGCAAACTTGTGTAAAGAAATCTCTTGTGTAAAGAGATCAAACTAGTAAATGACAGAGTCCAGATTGGAATCCAAGTCTGCTGACCTAAGTCTTCACTCATAACTCAGCCAGTAAATATGGGGCCCTTGTACTCCTACAGTTTTCTTCCACTCTGGGCTAATCAGCTACGGCACTCGTCCTCAGAACACTTCTTACTATCGGGCCCCATGTAGGCACTGTCCCTCGGCTACGGCACACATCCTCAGAACGCTTCTTACTATCGGGCCCCATGTAGGCACTGTCCCTCGGTGCATGAGCAAAGCCATTTTGCCATTCATGTGTTACTCTAAACTGCTTTTAACCACCAACGGTATAGGCACAAGTACATTTATTTATCATATGTGCATAGAAATAAAGCAATTATAAATGAAATATGAGGAGCAAAAATAGTAAATCCAGACTCTGTGTACCAAGGAAGAATGGTTGCACTTCCATTTTCCTTATAATGTTAGAGATCCTGAACCCACACAACAGACGATGATCGCTTCTCAGCTCACATCAGGTAAGGTTAGACCTAGAGGACAGTTTTCAACCCTGAAGGCCACTCATTCTTATTTTTCTTACTAACATGTGACTGAACACATCTGAAAAGCTTATTTGCTTCCCTTTCCCTGATTTCTGGGAAGGCAATTCCTCTTCCTGGGGGATAATTATTCAATAAGGATTTCCTCCCCCTTTTATTAATCCACATATAACATTATCAACTGTACTTTAAGACTTAATGTCACCTGTGAAGCTTGGCTTGGCACTGACAAGGGTTCCTCCCTTTGTGCTCCTATAGCACTTTCCTCTCATCACAGCACTATCACTTACACTTGTATTACAATTTAAACCTTTGTGTTTCTGTCCTTGCTAGTAGACCCTGAACTCTCTGAGGGTAAGCTCTTTTTAAGGCTGTATTTTATGCATATTTTACAAGTTATGCTGTGTAGGTTTCATCTTGTAAATTCTAATGTTCCTTAATTGAATGACTATATAAATGACACAACCTGGCATATGCCCGGTATTCACATTCCACTTTTTATTTTTTTCTCTAATTGTCAGTTTATATGCTTGATCTTCTTCCCTCATCTTTAGATTGCCCACAGCACAGAGATTAGAGAGGTAACAGAAAAACAATGCTTATTACATTTAATGAAACCTCTTTTCTTATCAAATTCAATTATTATATATATTCAAATTTTAGTATATTCAAATATTATTATATTATCCAAATACTGAATCTGTTAATCTTTTGGATACATTACCAAAGTCAATTATTCCCATTGCCCATAAGTCCCAGATATGCAAATTCTTGTGGACTGTTTAAAAGCACCCACATGGATGAACTGAGTTGTTGCGGTCAATGATAGGATTTCTAGAAGTAAATAGTACACCCTAATAAATCTATATAGGTCTTCTCTATAGGAAATAAATTTACCATTTGCAATGTCAAGAAACCAATGCTGCCATATGGAACCAGTGAAAATGACAGAAAGAATACAACATGGTCCTGTATTCATAGCACAGGCACTCTGAGATGCACTTGTCTTTTTATGATTAATTTAGACATTTTCACTAATAGATTCAAAGATAATTGCCAGATAAACAGCTGTGCTATCCCTACAACAGGAGAGGAAATGAGTAAGGGATATTAAATAAGGAAAAATGTTGCTCAGGTGCATTAATCTGGAAAACGGAGCTCATTGTAAGATGTTCTGTCTTCCTTGGTATTTGGATTTGAAAATTGAAGTATTAAGGCATAAGGACATGATAGGGCAGCATGAGAAGGAATAACATCCTTATAAAACCAAGGGATTATAATAATGTGATTATTTATGAGTGAATGAGTCTTGCTATTTCAGTTTTCAGTCTTTTACTAAAACTTATGATATACCTAAGAGGAAATGTTCAAAATATTATTTCCATATGTGTACAAACCCTGAGTCAAAACATGTTTCAGAGAATATTTGGGATATCAAAAAAACCTCATAGTAAGTGTTCTTGTTTATTTTAACACATTATTTTTGCAAAAAAAAATATTTGTGAGTGTTCCAGTGTAACGTGCTGAAACCATCGATGACTTCAAAATTGTTTTATGAAGTAATTGTTCCTGTTTCTAAATCAAACTCCTAGAAAACACATATCCTATTTGTAAATATGGAAAAGGCAATTGGGCAGTATCATCAAATTTACTAAATTTGATTTTATGCCAAATGTAAATAGACAATTGAATTCAGTAGTTGCCTTAATATGTTAAGTAATATCTCAGATGCTTTGGTAACATTTATCTAAAATGTTTTTTTTTCTGTTCTATTTGCTTGCTTCACTTTTAATGAGTACAGTGACCCACTGTACTTTTAAAAATCTTTGTATTTAAATTTTAAACTATCAGCTCAGTCCTTTATAGACTTGGCATATTGATGGGAACTGCATTATACTTATTTTATGACTTTCAGGTACGTTAGTGCCAGTGAGGTCAGCTCAAAAGTAATGAATGTCATTTTAAAATACCAAGAAGCATGATTATTTTCAAAATGATATTGCTGTGGAAAAATACCAAAGAGGCTGTGAGATTATGCCACAAAGTATAGAAACTGTTCCAGGAAGTAAGTGCATAAACTCAGCTGTGCAAGTATACAGAAAAACCCATTAAAACCCATTAAAAGGACCCAAACTGTAGACAGAAAATAAAAAAGGATTGATCAGCTGCATCCATGAAGGCAATAGATTGTCCATTTATTAATTAAAAGTACATTTTATATATTGTGATGTGATAAATAGTTGGGCTGTATACGTTAATTCCCTCAGATCTGCACCGAGGGCTATTAGCATTGATAAATTATGCACCATGACATTTAACATTTCTGATCGACGGTCTAAAGGAGTGCTGTACCTGCAGCTTTGCTTCTGCTATTTACACAGCAATTTAGTCTGGCTATAGTTCACTGTGAAGTATTCCTCATAGAAGTGGCACTATCCCTCAAATAAACATGTGCTTTTGTGGTTGTACGATTATACTAACAGAACCAGAATTAAGTCTCTTGGATCATAACTGTCTCGATCAGATGACTTCTGATATATCTAAACATTATTGGGTATCATCAGCACAATGAACTTAAATACCCCAACATATGGGATCTATTATATATATGATAAGGAAACCTATTTCTGTAATTTTTATATTAATAGTACGTAATGCCAACTCATTTTTATACATTACCATAAGGACATTATCAAAAGACAAACTTTTCTTTCATGTTTCTTTCCCCACACTTTATTCTATTTTTTAAAAATCAGCTTCTCTATTAACTTTTAAAAAATATGTTTGAAAAATTTTCTGAACAATGTAAAGTTTCTTTTTGAGATTTATCTATTTTAGAGAGAGACAGAGAGAGTATGTGCATGGGGGGACGGGTAGAGGGAGAGAGAGCGAGAAAGAGAGAAAGAGAGAGAGAGAGAATATCTCAGGCCATCCCACCCCCACCCCCCACCACTAAGAGCAGAGCCCGAGGCCGGGCCAGAACCTAGGATCCTGAGATTGTGACTTGAGCCAAAATCAAGAGCCAATGCTTAACCGACTGAGCCACCCAGGAGCCCCTGAACTATGTAAAGTTTTAAAATCCACCCAAATGTTTGTTTTTAAGGGCAGGCTTCAAGGACTCTGTACGCATAAATGGTTCATTTGGGAAAAGTGGAACACAAAGTAGAACTTAATAAAGTATGTACGAGGCAAAGAATTGCATATGCTATCACATATAAGTAAGACATTTTTCATTTTATCAAAGGATGTTCATCTTTAGTATCTTAATCTTGCCAACCATCCCCTAAGGCATCAAAGAAAAAGTTTCTACCTTCAGCAAGTTTGTAAGAAAAAGACTTCTGGAGTTTAAATGGTTTGCCAATACTAATAGGTGGGAAACCAATAACCAAAATCCAGGTTATTCAAGTCCTGTTTATGGCCTTTTCTATTATAGGACACCGTCTCTTTTTATTCAAAGGTACCCTAAAAATGATGGAAAGTAAATAGTAGCTATTAAGTGTCAAGTATATGTCAGGAATAACTATATATCTTCTTTTATTTCATCTGATAAAAACCCAGGCTATTTTCATTAACTATATAAATTATCCCACCCTAACGCAAATCCAGTAATAGACCTCTTCAATAGTAGCTCTCAACCATAACTATACAATCAGTTGCCCATGGAATCTTTAAACTGTCCAGATGTGGAGATACATACTTCTGGTCAAGACAGAGTAACAGGAACTAGATTCAGCTTCCTATCTGATACAGCTATAATATAGACAAAATATATTCAAAAAATTGTTTTCCAGATATTGGACATCAGGCAGTGAAGGAAAGTGATCCCTGAAAGAGAGGAAGCAAATAAGTTGAGCCCTACAATAATTTCAATTTAATGTTTTGAGAGAGTTTACTGGCAAAGGGAGGGAATCTAGGCAGAATCTGATGGACTTCTGGAGGTGATGATGCTAAGAGTCCAGCAAAGGCAGCTAAAGTTCATAGAACAGAGTGCCAGAGAGGACAGAGGTGTACAAGGAGAGAATCGCAGAGGTTTATAGAAGGTCTCCTTCATTATTCAGCATATTATCGATGTGAAAAAAATTAGCCAAGGCTGAGGCAAGTATTACCCAAAGGATTGGAGGAAACAATACTAGGAGTTTACATAGAGCTGAGAAGTGTCTGTTCCCACCAGCCCAACCAAAAGGCATAATTCATGAAGCATTGGATAGGTTACCAAAAGTTACCCTCAGCGTTGGAGAACACGTAGTCATAGGTTAATGCTCTGGTCCTACTTAAAAACAAAACAAAACAAAAAACTTGGGGTGCCTGGATGGCTCACTCAGTGAAGTGTCCAACTCTGGATTTTGGCTCAGGCCATGATCTCCGGGTTATGAGATTGAGCCCCACATCAGGTTCAGTGCTGCTGAGTGTGGAGACTGCTTAAGATTCTCTCTCCCTCACTCACTTTATCTCTCTTCATTCTCTCTCCACCTCTCGCCCTCTTTACCCTCCTCTCTCTCAAAAAAGTAAAAAAATCTTAAAACCAAGGCATTAAGAGATCAAACTATTTCTAGGTAACTTAACTGTGTCCAAGAAACTGGCACAAGAATATTTATAGAAATTTAAAATTGTTCAGGAATCAGCAAGATAAAATTCACATGGCTAGTATCCAATAAAAAAAATCAAGAATTTTTTAAAGAAGAAAAATATGACCCCTGATGAGAAGAAATTGGGATAGAAACTATCTGAAATGAAACAGAAGAAACACATTAAGCTCATCAGGGAGCTGTGGACAAGTGTTGAGTAGCTTAATATACATGTAATTTGAGTCCCTGAAAGACAGAAAAAAAGAGAGCTGACAAATATTTGAAGTGATATGGCCAAAATTTTTTCCAATTTTGATAATATCTGTAAACATGCAGATCCAAAAATCTTAATGAATCCCAATCATAAGAAACATAAAGAGAAGTACACAAAAACAAATCATAATCAAGTTTTATAAAAGCAAGCATTAAAGAGAACAATCACAAAAGCATCCAAGGAAACAAGAAACATTACAGAGAAAACAAACCAAAAAATTCTCATTGAAACAGTGCAAGTAAGACGACAGTAGAGTAAGATTTTTAAAGCACAAAAACTAAAAAGAAACAAATGCCCAAACCTGTGAACCTACAATTTGTTTTCAGGAAATATTATCTTTAAAAACAAAGGTAAATTATTTTTTCAGACATATAGAAGCTGAAAGAATTCATAATCAGCAAAAATGTGTTAGGAGAAATGTTAAGGGAAGTCATTCAAGAAGAAAATGGACATGTAGATTAATAGCACACATGAGATAGTATAACCTCACCTGAAAGCAGACTGGTAAGTTCAAGATATGTACAATAAACCCTAAAATAACCACTAAAAATAAGAGGTACAGCAGATGTAGGAGAAAAAAGGAATCATAAAAAATACAATAAATCTCAAACCAGAAAAATAAATACCAAGCTAACACTAACATAAAGAAAGCTTGAGTAACTATGAGTATCAGACTAAGTTTACTTCAGAGCAAAGATTACCAGGAACAAAGGGTAATTTCATAATGATAAAGGGGTCAACTAACCAAAGAAGCAAACACAATCTTAAACATACATACATCTAGCAAAAGTGCTTCAAAATACATCAAACAAAAACTGACGAAAGTATAAGAACAGACAAATTCACAGTTATAACTGGAGAATCAATAACACCCTCTCATTTCAGAGAAGCTGTAGACCCCTCCCCCCCGCAAATAATCCATGGGTATATAAAAGACTGGAACAACACTATTGACCAATTTCACCTAATATTTATATAACAGTCTGCCCAACAGCAGTAGAGTGCCTATTTCTGTCAAGAGCACCTGGACCATTTACCAAGATAAACGGTATTCTGAGCAGTGAAAGAAGTCTCCTATTTCAAAACATCAAGCCATGCCAATCATGTTCTCTAGTCACAATGGAATTACATTAGAAATCAAAACCAAAATGTTTCCTGGAAAGTCCCGGAATATTGAATACTAAATATACTTAAAACAACCTTTAAGTTAAAGAGGAAAATATAAAGTAGTATTAGATAACATTTGGGAAAATAAAATCACAACACATCAAAATTTGTGAAATGTAGCTAAAGCATACTTGCAGGAAAATGTAAAGCATTTAATGCCAATATTAGAAAAGAAGAAAGTTCATAAATCAGTAACCCCCAGCTTTCACCTTGAATAACTAAAGAACAAATCAAACCCAAAATAAAATGAGCAAAGAAAATAAATGTAAGAGTAAACATTAATGAAACAGAAAGCAGAAAAGCAATAGAAAAAAAAAATCAATCAAACCCAATATTGGTCATTTGAAGTGATCAGTAAAATTCATATACATCTAGTTAAACTGCTAAGAAGAAAATGGAAAGATGTAACCTAACAGATCTGAGATGGGTTATAATATCACTATAAAATCCACAAATATTCAAAGGATAGGGAAATATTAACAATTTTATGCCAGTGAATTGTAGAACTTAGATGAAATGGACAAATTCCCCAAAAGACACAAATACCTCTAGCTTATTCAAGATAAAATAGATAACCTGAGTAGCCTGAAAACTATTACTGAGATTAAAGTTATGGTTAAAAACCTTCCCGCAAAGATAATTTAAAGCCCAAATGGCTTAAGTGACAAATTCTACCTAAAATATAAAGAATACTAAATCTGTGCAAAATCTTCCAGAAAACTAGAGAGAACACTATCCTGATATCAAAACTAGACAAGACACACAAGAAAACCACAGACCAATAACTCTCTGTGGTAGAAATTACCATTTGACAGAAAAATATCAATTGGTATGAGCCAGTTAGCCATGCCTATGAGTTGATTACTTCTCTCTAGGAATAACTTGTTTGACTTATAGGACAACCAAGCCATAAAATGTAAGCCTATCATAAAATACAAATTATGGGCCTTGTTTCTCTCATGATCACTAAAACATCTAAACAATAGTCTTATCATTGTGATGCGTTAGTTTTATCTAAACAACTATGTACCACCTTTCCCTGCCTTGACATTTTAGTCAGTCCTACTAACCTCTAGGAAGTCTAAATGATCAAAAAATTTGTATTTGAAAAATTTGACACATTTATCCACACACACTTCATTTTGCAATTCCTTTGGTGTTGGACTATATCTGTGCTAAGTAATGAATGTTCATTCCAAGTCTGGGTGGGAAATGCTTCTCACCTCTGTCCCTGGTCTCTTCACTGCTTATTCATCATGTTTCAGATACCTCTCCGAAATGTTGGGACAATATGCTGAGTGACCTGTCACCTCAACCATGGGCACATTCAACACCAGTACACACTACATTGGAGTCATGTGTAAAAGAAATGTGTTCCTTGACTTTAAGTCTAGGATAGCCTGTGATAGTGATGGTATAATTTTTGAAGGTTTTAATTTCTTTTGTACATCTCCATTTAATTGATTCTTCCATGTGGTAGATTGAAGAGACATCTCCTTTTTAGTAACTCATCCTCTTAGAGCTTCAAAGTTCTCAATTTTAAAATGAAGTTTGTAACATCAAGTTCCTAACATGATTTTAAATATTATATGTAGTAACATATATAAACAACTTAATCAAGTAATTGCCAAGTAATAGGTATATTAGAACTTCTGAAGGTGGGGAAAGGCATAGGAGAAAAGAGAAAAAAAAGAAGGAAATGTGGGAATAGTAACAGAAAGCTTGTAAAATTTATATTGTAAACTAATATAAAACAATGATTAATATAAAAATATAAAAGTTAAAAATATAAAAGTATTCCAAGAGTTCAATAGTTTGTCTTTTAACCAGGTTGATTATGAAGGGCGATTTTTTGTGCTTACCATGTTACAATATCCAGAACATAATATTTAAAATAGATACACACTGCTTCTTTTCACATGTCATAAAATTAGTTCCTAAGATGGTTTAAAAATGTTTCTCAAATATTTTTAGGATCTTTGGCTATCTTTTAAAATGTCTAATAGGAAAAGGATATCATCAAATTGTTATGTTGGTAGAAGCAAAATAGGTAAGTGATAAGTAAAACTTAAAGCCGTTATTATTTATTCTGTGTATTATTTTTTTAAAGATTTTTTATTTATTTTTGAGAGAGAGAGAATGAGAGAGAGAGAAAGCACATGGTGGGGGGAGGGTCAGAGGGAGAAGCAGACTCCCTGCCGAGCAGGGAGCCCGATGCGGGACTCGATCCAGGGACTCCAGGATCATGACCTGAACCGAAGGCAGTCGCTTAACCAACTGAGCCACCCAGGTGTCCTATTCTGTGTATTATTGTAAAACAGTTATTTTTGCAGAAAGCTACAGGTCTTAGAAAAGGAGAGGGATGGGAAGGAAGGGAATGGGGGAAGGAGAACTAACATAAGACAGCAGGGCGGAAGGTGGCATTCCAGGGAGTGTAATAGGGGAGTTCTGAAAATCTTGATTTTTGCTTATTTTTTTCCCCAAACTCTTTTGTTGATAAGCAGGTGCATTGATTTTATTTGATTTCCATTAAAAAAAATCTATGAGAAACCTCTTTATCGATAGCTGGGAAGATTTGTCAGACTATTTCCTGGTTTTAGTAAGGCATTTCCCATGTATTATTACTTGTTATGTCGAATGTCCGTGAAATTGTCCTTCTGTTTTGGTTTTATAATGAGGTTACCATGAAAATACGTCACATCTTTTGTCCTTCCCTCCAGTTTCAGTCATTATTACCGGCAAGAAAAATTCCCTGAATTTTATGATTCTATTTTATTTTTAGATCTAAAGTTTGGTGAGAAACCATGAACTTCAGAACCCCTATGCAGTAAATAGACTTCAATCTCCAGTTTCTTTTTACTTGACTTTGCTGTATTGGTTTAGAAAAGGTAAAATACAGTTGCTTTAGAAGCATATAGTCTCAAACAGAACAATCCTAAGAAGGGTTCGTTCTGTTTGATACAACTAAATCTTGTAAGTCTTTCCATTTTTGAAACAGAAAGACTATTTTTAAAATAAAGAGCAAAAGGAGAACAGAATTCTTTAGCTACTAAAATGAGCTTGAATTCCTATCTTCCATATATTCTTCCAGAAAGGCAACATAAAGCTACATACACAGATCAGATCCTTAAATAGCAAGATGCTAATGAAAACAGGAATTTTTCCTTACTATATTATAAAAATATACAGTAAATTTAAAACCTACATCTAGAATTTTAGTGAAGGCACAAATAAAATAGTAATTGTAAGGTGAAGCAAAAATGGCTGTTACAATCCATAATATAAAAAGGCAAGTAAAGAATATAATGTAGACACTTTAACTTGCTGATGAATTTCTCTTAGGTTGCACCTTGCTTTAAATGTCTTCTAAAATGATTCATGTTTCTAAGAAGTATCTTAAAATTGACATGCTTAAAATATATTGCTGGTCTACTAAAATCTGTTTTAAACATATTTATCCTGGATCTCTTACTACATTATAATGAACTTATACAAATTAAGGCTGTGAGGTCATTCAACACTGTACTCTTTCACCAAATATGGACCACTATCCATTATAGGGTTTTGCAAAAATTAAGCACGATTCACTTACAGTTTATCTGTTTATAAGAAGAAATGCTCGAAATCAGGATCAGGAATTTAATAACCCTTTTTAAAATCCCATTAAATAAGAAAAAAATGTCTGGAGAAAGCATAGGGAATGCCCTGTGAGTGGTCAAGTCCCACTCTGTCACTCTTGAATTGTGTGAAGTTGAGTCTAAGGTCTAAAATGGGATTTATAATATTAAATTTGCAGGAATGTTCCACAGAATAAATGAGACAGCATGAAAATGCCTAAGTAGATTGTCAAATGATGGAAAGACAGATCTCTGAATTACTTCCATTTCTGTATAATTTCCTTAAAATTCGTTTAGGGAATATGTTGTAGTTTATTCCTAAAATCCTGATACAACAATTTCCACCACGGTAGATCCCAGCTTGTGTATGGATTGTGGTAGCACTTGATATCATCAGGTTGTCTGCCATTAAGACCCGTGGGAATGTGATTCAAATAGAACTCGACAGAGTTAAAAAAAAAAAAAAAAAAAAAAAGAGTGAATTAGACTTTGAGTCAATATTAGGACAAAGACCTTGATAAAAAGGACGCTAGGAGCTAGCATTTTTCATATGCATTATGAGCTGAACAGAAATAAATATTGCAGTTTCATTTGGCACATTTCTGGCATCATTTCTCTATACACTATCTCTAATGGGTACAGGGCATGGCCCTATTAGAATACCACAAGATGTTTTCATAGCACTGGGATGAAACTCAAGTAGGTTTTGAGTGTGGGTGAGAAGGATACTGTCAGCCAAGAAACAAAAGGAAGAATTTACTTTCTGTGAACTCATCAAGGAGTTAAAAATAGATAGACATTTATCTGTAATTCACACTTGATTATTTTTGTTCCTTTCATGTTTCTTATTTGGTATAGTGTCACTTAAACTGACATTATTACTTTTTATCATAATAGAGGATACTAAGCAAACTAGATAAAGTGCTAATATTCTTTAACTAATGTTTTAAATTGTATTATTGTAATATAATTAGTTATTTTTACATCTGGTAATATATGAGATAAATGAAGGTTTTTCACAGTATCATTAACTAACATTACTTAACAATTTTTGTTAGTCTATGTTGAGGGGCATTTAGGACTTAATATGTGCACAATTTTTTATCACTTATCTATTTTGTACTATTTTATCAAGATCTTGACATTTAATACTCTATTAAAGAAACACTAGGTTACTTTAACGTCTTTAGTGACATTCTTAGGATTGTAATACCAAGTGAAAATTTCACCAAAAATTATTTATTTACTCTAGGGTATGTAGTGATTAAGAATAATAAACCTCAAGCCTTAAATCTGTTACATAATAATTTGTTGAGAACAAGAACCTGAAGGAAAGAAGAGGAGGAAATGGTGTGCTTTGCTGCACCACATCAGTCTGCAGTCAGATGAAGCCTGGCAGTGGTGTGGAAGCAAGGTCACTTTTCTGGCACTGATTTAATCGCATCTTTCTATTGTAGTTGAGTATATATATTTTAGTCAAGGAAGTTTGACCCAGACTTTATGATGACTGGAAAATATCTATAATGACTGAATGATGCCAGCAATTAATTAGTATTGCAAATATGTCTCTGGAGATTATAGATAAAACATATATATATGTACATATGTGTGTGTATATATATGTAATCTCCACATATATTAAGTGCTTAAAATTTGACTGTCAAAGAATTCCAGTTTGACTTAAAACTGTGACATATAGTTAAATATTCTCGGCATCGGTGTTGGAAGATTTTAGATTTTGTGAAACATAACATGGCAATGCCAGGCAGGTGAAAAGAAAATCCCACAGAATTCAGTATGTAAATGGTCAGTAAATTCTTCAAAGTGAAAAAATTTACTGGTATAGTATGAGAATTTGAAGTTACCACAGCAACAGTATTTTGTACTCATAAAATTATTCTATACTATTCCTATAGTTTTGATCAATGAAAATAAATTCCTGTTTATTGCCAAATTATAAAGACCTTCACATACGTGTGTTTCCATCAGTTTCAACATATAGGATATCCATCAAGATTTTATTTTAACCCTAACTTATGAAACAGTAAATTGGCTTTCAACGGTATCCTGTGTGGTGGCAGAAGATAGGAGACATCTAAGAAATGAAATATTTTACACTCATGGAACAGAAGTCAGCCTGAATATCAGCATATTTGCATTTATTTCTTTTGTCCGCAAGGCCCCCATGTACGACATAATATGGCCCACATGAATGCTGTATGCACAGGACATTTCTGTCACAGCTCAGGGACAAGGAGCTTGGGGAATATATCCCTTTTTAAATTCTGCAGTAAGTAAGCCACTCCTGGCTAAGGGACAGGGGTGAAGGGAGATGTTAATGTCTTTTCCAAGGTTACCAGCTGCATGAACAACCTTTGCAAGAGGCCTAGGTAAAAGAACAGTCATTCAACTGCTAACAGTTCATAAGGGCCAATTATATACATTTTGTCCCAAGGCCACATTCAGTGAGGTCGCCTCAGGAGCTGGAAATCAAGCATGGCAAGGGTATTTATACCAGGAAAACAAGCCAACACTAAACATCAGGGCTTTTATTCTCTTTCTTTCCAGAGAAAGTTGTTAAACATTCACTAGAATACCACCGTACCCTGTCTCTGTGGTTGATTTTTGAGGACAATAGTTTTAAGGCAACTTATACTGTTTATCACAGGTACCCATTCTAACCAATTTTCAAAAGGTGCATATGTGTGTGCATGTGTGTATTAGACACAGAGAGGGAGAGGGAGAAGCATAACACACACAAAAAAGAGAAGCTACAATTGAAGAACAGCTTAAGAGCTGACACAGAAACCAGAATCTCACAGACTCCAGGGATACTCTATACACTGCACCAGAAGATCAAGGGCTGTGAAATTGGATGGAACATGTAAAAAGCAACAAACTGTTATGCAAGTTGACAAAAAGAGAAAAAATTTTTGAAACATGTATTATAGAAGTGAAACTTTTTTTAAAAGATTTATTTATTTGAGAGAGCAAGAATGAGAGAGAGAGAGTACATGAGAGGGGAAAGGGTCAGAGGGAGAAGCAGGCTCCTCGCTGAGCAGGGAACCCGATGCAGGACTCGATCCAGGGACTCCAGGATCATGACCTGAGCCGAAGGCAGTTGCTTAACCAACTGAGCCACCCAGGCGCCCTAGAAGTGAAACTTTGAATGAAAAAAGGGGAGGAAACTTCAAACTCTATAGGTTTCATGAAGTCAATAAAATTTAGGGATGGACTCAGCATTAGCCCTTGAGGACACATTTCAAAGAGTCCCTAGCCATGGAAAGTGGCTTTAAAAAATCATATTATGCTTTATGTTAAAGGATATAGTTTAATTACAATGTTAAGCAAAAAGTCAGCATTATCTCCCAAATTATGTTAAGGAGGAATTAATCAACAAAATATTCTAAAGAGCTGGGAAGATAATTTAGACTCTTTCTTTCCATCGGTCTCCACCGTGTATTACTTGGGTAACCCTATTTCATCTCCCTACCAAAACTTTAGCATCTACACTTTATTCACTGTACCCTATCATCACCATTTATATTTTTCCCATGGATCCCCACTGTATTAACCTAACAAAACCATTCCACTTTCTTCAGACCATGCATCAGAAGCGAAGTGAATTTTATTTTATTTCTCAGTTGATCAAATTCCTAGAAGTTTTGGAATTGAAGACAGACTTAAAAATTTTGTTCCACAATCTCTAACTTTACAAAGGAAAATGTGGTTTATCAGCACGTGGTTGTAGAAACAGAGTTGTACTAGGAACTCCACTCTCAGCACAAAAGCCCGTCCTGTTTCTTTACAATATGCTTCTTTGAAGACCAGCTTGAATTTCTGAGGTCCTGGGGCTGTGAGCATATGGACAGCAGCTTGCTGGTTTCTATTTTTAAAATCAATATTATCCCAATTTATGAATAGTTTAAACAAATAAATTTCCAAATGTGACCTGAATCACTTCCTTGGAAGAATCTGCATTCTTGTAAAATCCTACAGTGAGTGACAAAGGGTAAGAAAACTGACACTTACTGGTCTTAAGTTTGAAATAAGGGAGGACTCCTAAGCAAACCTCTATTCTTGACATTGCATTAATAAATGTAAACAGGATGTTTCAGTACAGAAAGCATAAAACTGCCTGATATATGCACGGCCTATCTTTAATGATGTTTAAAAAGGAGCTAAACATCTCCCTGGGAATTCTTAAAACATTTATCTTTTAGGCAGTTATTTAGCTTCACAAGTCTTTGTTGTTTCACAAGCTGGAGAAAATAGGTCAGCTAATGTTATATTAATCAGCAAATTAATATTTTAATTTGATTTTCTTTCTAGTGAAAATGCTTGTAAGCTCTCCCCACCCTTCCCTTTTTCCCCTCTACTTCAGCACTGATGTTAAGTGGTATCATTATCATATTGTACCTTGGGGTTCTGAGATAACTGGGTCCAGTGAGAGCTCTATTCTTAGAAAAGTGGGAGGTTTATCATGCCACTTACACATTTAAAATGACACTCCAGGGCTCCTGTGCAACCAAGTGTCTTAGAGCTGAGTCACACGATTCTCCAAATCGTGCTTTTCAATTCATATTCTAAAACAGTACCTTTCAAGTAAGAATAGAAATAAAACATTTTTGCTTAGGAGAAATCCTGTCTTTGAGGAAAAACAAATCTTACTTAAATTGAACCATGTAAATGTGGGTTTCAGATTCTCTTTTCTATTTTCTTGTATTAACTGAAAAGTCAACAGATAGATCCAAAGGACCTGGTGGCATATATTTTTTGAAAGTAAAGATCTACCAAGTTTTGCAGTAGAAATTTAACATAGGCTAGATACTCTTATTTTCAATTTCTCAAAAAAAAAATGCTCCTTGTTTTTGTTTAGTGCCTATCAAAAAATCAAAACATGCCAGGAAGTTGGAAAGTTTGTGATGTTATTTCTGTAGTGATTTTTACCAGATGTCACTGTAAATTTTACGTATTCCTATGAACCCAAATTTGGCATTATTAATGTAGTGAATGGCCAGGCTGCCTCCAAAGAGGTTAGAAGAGACTAAAGATGATAGAATGTGCCTGAGATGTATACTTCTAGTTTACTGTACTCTTGAATCCTTCTTAATGGAAGGTACAATACCCAATATTTCTATTTCTCTGCCTTACTGAAATTCAGTTACAGCCTGGCAGAAAATGATGCTCAGCTAATTCACAAGTGTTGAAAAATACATATGCACTGAAAAACAAAAGCAGTAAAATAAAATTTCAAATTATCACTGGGAGGTACAGAAAAATCTATCAACTGGAAACTTCTGTAGGATCGTTCTATTTCCATCATATGGTATATTTTCATTGACCCATAAAATTTTGAGTCCTAAATGTGTAGATCTACAAAACTGTTTACATAAACCATAGCATAAGCTAATTGTAGGAAACACTACTCCAGTTAGAAAACTATATGCTTGATTAGCTTAAGTACCAAATGCATTAGTTCTACTCTATCCGTTTCTGTTCCATGGTTCTCTGTATTAGAGAAGTTCCAATCACTTTGCCTATGTGGACAAAGTCACATGTAATTCACAGAGAAATATTTAAGTTTATAATCTAAAGTATACTCATTTTCCTACATAAATATGTTACCCAGAGTCCTACCTTTAACATTATATTATAGCAAATATTAGACATTACATGAACGGAATGTTGACTATGCAGAACTCATGTGAAACCAGTATGTTCAGATCATTCAAATTTTCCACTACATCTTGCTTTTGATGGGGAAGTTTCAAATGAAAAGAGAACAGTAGGTATAAGAAATCAAAGATCACTACTTTTAGAAAAGCATAGGGATATAAATTCATATATATTCACCAAAAATGTTAAGGAGCTCAGAGAGAGAATAAATTTACATTTATGAACCATCAACTATGGGCCATGTTTTCTGCTGGACATTCGAAAGGTAGAATAATAACAAGGTACTTTATGTTTATCGAATGTGAAATGAGTGTCTCTAAAGAGATCCCCAGTGTTCCCATGTTGGCAGTATTCTTTGGGTTTGTGACAAAAGTAAATACAAATCCTCTCAGCACAGAAGGACCACCAATTCAGGTCTTGAGGATTCACAAGAATTAAATTAAGAGCTCACCTTGAAACATAAGCCCACAAAGAGACCAGTGGTTTCAAGAAGTTCAAGATAGGGATGTATCAACAGGAGAAACACGGGATTTTTTAGAGCTGTGAAAGTACTCTGTAGGATATTATAATGGTGGATATATGTCATTACACGTGTCCAAACCCATAGAACATACAACAAAGAGTGAACCCTAATGTAAACTATGGACTTTGAATAATAGGCGGTGTCAATATAGGTTTATCAATTGTAACAAACCTACCATTCGGTTTGGGGATTTATAATGGCGAAAGATATGCACACTGGGGCCAAGGGGTGTGTGGGAAAATCTCAACACCCTCCTCTCGATTTTGCTGTGAGCCTAGAACTCCTCTAAAAATATCCTTTTTTAATAAATCACCAAAAACAATGAAGGAATAGTGATAGTCCCAAAGATTCCATAGGTCTAAATTAGTAAATACAGAAAATAAATAGTATCTAGAGAATATGTCTAAAATCATAGAAGATGGAGTCACAAAAATGAATCAGCAAAACGGCATTGTGCAAGCTGACCAGGTAGACTTGTAGATGAATTCAAATTTTTAGAAAGAAAATAAAATTTTTATAGTAATTAGTAACTGAAAGGATGAGTTAAAATACAGATTTACTAAAAATGAAAATAAAATCTTCTCCCTTAGGTTGTTTCTGTATCTTGGCTATTGTGGATGATGCTGTGGAAAACAGGGGAGTACAGATATCTCAGAGATAATGGTTCCATTTCCTTCAGGTATAGACCCAGAAGTGGGACTGCTGCATCATGTGGTAGCTCCATTTGTAATTTTTTGAGGAAACTTCATACTGTTTTCCATAGTGACTGAACCAATTTATATTCCCACCAGCAGTGTCCAAGGGTTCCCTTTCCTCCACAGCCTTATCAGCATTTTTTTTTTTAATAGTGGCCATTCTAACAGGTGTGAGGTAGTATTTCACTATAGTTTTGATTTGCATTTCCCTGGTGATTAATGATGAACACCTTTATATGTACCTCTGGCCACCATACGTCTTTGGAACAAACTCTACTCAGGTCCTTAGCCTATTTTTTAATTGGGTTATTTGTTTTTGTATTCTATTGGGTTATAGGACTTCCTTGTATATTTGGGATAGGAGCCTTTTTATCAGATACACAGTTTGCAAATATTTTCTCCCACTCCATAGGTTGCCTTCTCATTTTGCTGATGGCTTCGTTTGCTGAGCCACAGCTTTTGAGTTCAATGCAGTCCCACTTGTTGATTTTTGCCTCTGTTGCTTTCGAAGTGTCTTTGTGTTGACTTAGAATTTTAGCCTTAAGGTCGAGGATTCAGGAGAACACTTCCTGATACCCAAGTTAAGGGTAAGTTCCTTGGCTGCCCATCCTGTAGCTCCAAGAAACAGCTTGGGCCCTCGTGTAAGGTAGATGTTAACTATTTGTTGAATTGATTTCTATGTTTTCCTTCTTTTGCCATCCTGTTTTTAGATTTATCAATTCCATTCAGTCTTGTCTGTCCCTATATTGCTCTTTGAGTAATGCATCTTTTCTCCCAGTGGGAATCATTTCTTGATTATCAGTGCTAATCATCTTTATATATATTAAAACACTACTTTGCCTTCCAGACAAAGGCACTTGTGTCAATGGTGATGTCCCCCAAGCATCCTAAACACATGTTAATGAATTTTCTCTTAGAATTTGGTAATTTAGTTCTTATCCACCAAATGGTCATTGTTTTAAAGTTGTGCCTTAAAATACAGCCTATCCATTTGGCAGCCTGAATTTTACTGCTCCTAAGAGAATTAAATAGGAAATATAAATGAGTTTCACGGTCCAAGAGAGAAGTTTTAGAGGGTGGCCGCGGGGAGTGGAGAATATGAGAGGTGGGTCAGTATGAAGACTGGCTAGATGCAGCAGAGCAGTACTTTGCATTAAAAAGACAAATAGGATTGAACTAGAGAAAGAAACATTTCCTGAAGTTTGAGGGCCTTGTGCTATTAAAGTCTTTTCCTACTACCCAGTTGATAGCCTTAAGTGTTTACCTAATTAATGTTTTAGTCATTTGATAAAAGAGGAGTGAAGATGAAGAAAGTGCATTCCAATCAGGCAGAAACAAAGGCATGGAGAAAAGTGACAGGGCATTTGACCCAGAGAGCATGCCCAAACCAACAAGAGCTGAAAATTATCACCTTATCTAGAATGAAATACAGTGCTCACTGGGTACTGACCAAATTCTCTAGCAGTTGGTAATGTGAGGTTGCTTGACATCATAGGTAACTGGACTGAAACATAAATGGGAACTGATTTCCTAAGGTCAACTACAGGTCAAGAGTTTAGTTTTATTTTTGGGGTTCCCAAACTTGTTCTTATGCCAAAGGTACATTTGTTTTTAAATTCTATATGGACTCTTTGATCTGATGCAAGCTATGTTCAGCAGGTCCTTGCACTCCCATGATGAGAAAAACGTATCCTTTCCTGTGTTTGAATTCAAAGCAAAGCAAAATTGGAGTAGTGCAAAATAAAAGGCCCTTCCAGCTGCACAGGGATGTGAGATGCCCACATTCCAAAACCTGTAGACCACAGCTTAGTCAACACACAGAAAACATGGATAGAGTCCTTGAAAATATCTATCTTTCAAAGGTATTCACAAGGCAAAACATCTATTGATGAGTATCAACTCTGAGACATCTAAAAAAAAATCTATTTCTACACTACATTTTGATATGATAATTTCAGTCCTCCAACAAAAGAGGTACTGTTGTGACTGCCATTTTTAAAAAATAATATTAGGGTTGATACTAAAACCCCCTATTTCCTGACTTCTGGATCATTCTTTGAATATAAAAAATAATATCCTTGTAGTTTCATTTGTGGTCTAAAAAAGTGTTTGACTCATTAAGGTTGAATGTCAGGAAATTTCATTTAATGTTCCGTTTTAAAAGAGAAAAGAAGGAGAAAGATTTAGATGAAAAGTAGAGTGTATGACCTTAGAAATGTATTTATAAGGTCTGGAGGCAGCAGCCAAAAATAATAACCATTGAACCTAGTGAATAATTTAAGGCCAATGAGCTAACAGTGATCTTTGCAATGGGATATTAATACGTAAATATTTTAGTCAGCTTTTTCACACCCAGCATAAAAATGCCTTGTATTTCATCTACAATCTCACTCTAGGTGAAATTTCTGAGCAATTCTGTGTTCTCACTGAAGTTTATATATATGTGTGTATACATATATATATATATATATATATTTTCACACATTATAATTAAATGATTTTGCTACCCAAATGCATTCAAGAAAAAAAAGATTATATTTTCTAAAATATGCAGTGATGATTCCTAAGGCCATGTTTCATTTTGCACGTTGGGACAGTGCTGTAAAAGAATTTGGTTCTTTTATCTGGATCTATTTGCTATGACACTGTAATTTACTGAAGATTAGAGCAATTTTTTTTAACCAATACTTAGCTTTCAAGAACTATTAACAAAATTGACCAACAGATATAAATATTTGTGAGTTTGCTAAAAGCATTCTCTAGTCACATCTAATATAAAAATCCATACAGTTCTATCCATATATAAACTAATATGTTATTAATCCCTTTGTGTTTCTTTGATGTTAATAAACCAAAGCAATGACTCTGGTTTTTGGACAAATGATATATGTTTGCCAATGTTTTTATTCACTTGTTGTTTTAAGATATAGTTATTTGCTAGAAATTTAAGGTGTGTTTTTTACACAACATGACTGAGTGGGAGAAAACTTGAAAGGACATTAGTAGGTCTTAACCTAGACGCCTAAGTTCACCTCCTCTGAGTTTATTTTCCTCATCTTAGGTGGGAAGATGTGTCTGACTCATTGTTAAGGCCCCCAAACTGCCATCATGAATGAATTAACTGTGGTAATAACTGAGCCCCCCAAAATATTGTAGGTAAGCAGGAACTTGAAAACTGCAATCCTATTTTAATGGCTGTTTAAGAACAATATGGCAGATCTAAGAGTAACACTCATGAGGTTTCCCTCCTGCAATGTTTTGTTTTGTCTTTTTTTTTTTAACACCCATTAATAAAGTATGGATTTTCATAGGCCACAAACTTGGGTGTGTAAAAACCCAACTTTGTTTAAATCCCTAATAACTAAATTTAGGGCCATTCAGAGCCTACGTAGAGGAAAAATTTATAATTGATGTAGGGTTTTCTTAATCAAGCGAATCTCTCTATATCCATCTAAATTCTTCCTGGATAAAGTCGAGTCCAGGCACTAGCGCAGGGAGGCACCTGCTGTTTTATACCTGGGGTCTCGCCAAACCAGAGTTTCTCAAGGTATGTGCATCAGCTGTCTGGTGTCCAGTCACTAGACTTCAGAGGTTATTGCCACCTCTCAGGCCATCATGCTCTCTCACCAGTTCTTGCTGTTGCCCTTTGATTCCTCTCCCAGGGCCACAGAAAATATTACAGGTATTCTGAAAAGCCGTTTGGGAGTTGCAGGAAAGCAAGAGGGCTTTTACAACCCACCTCCGATGAGATAGCTGTCACCATGTCAATTCTGTAGTTGTTATACTGCATCTGTGTGTCCTGGGAACTCTCTGCAAGCCTTGTCACAACTCCAGACTTACTCTGGAAAGCAAGGTGTAAGTTTCATTCTTCTCAGGACTGCAAATATCTGAGGATTCCATTTTCCATCCCGTCTGAAAAACTAGACCCTGGAGAAGAGAGCAAGTGAGAGGTCCCTTATCAAGGCCCTAACAGTGTCTAAGTTTTATTCTTCCCTTCAAATAGTCCTTTCTCTTTCAACATGGGAACGTTTACCTCCTTTTTTGGGTTAGTGCGGCTTTCCATCTACTCTATTTTCAATCTCTTTTTCTATCTTTCAGGTCTTAGCCTTTTGAAACTCAAAAAAAAAAAAACCTAGATTCTTATAATCAAAGCTTTTCCTCTCAAAGCTGTCTTTCCTGAATTTCAAAGATTATTTCTGAATCCAAAATCAAATAACTTGACTGCTTACTTTTCTCTGGCTTTCTGTGTGGCTTCTTTTTTTCCCTTGGCCACGCACACTGCTGAGTCACTGAGTTGTCTGTGATAACCACGATCACTGTGTCGTACTTGTGTGATTCAGAAAAAGGCCCCATTTCTGGGAGGGAGCAATAGAAACCACACATTATCTGGGTGGATTTGTCCTCTAGATACAATGGTTGGCCAAGACATAGTGCCTTTTAGCAGAAGGAAAGCTTCCCCTCCTCCCAGTCAATGCAGCCCCATGACAGGATTCATGGCTTGGTAAGTAGGGTATAGACCAGATTTCGGCTCACCCAGAGCCCCAGGGTTGGATGTCCTTGCGTAGGGCCCCAGAGAGAGACATAAACTGCAATTTGAGGGACAAAGGGCAAGGAAGAAACCACTTCCAGAAGTACTTCAGAATACTGTCCCACCATCTGTAATTTTCAGAGCAAGATCAACTAGTTGTTACTGCAGTAGCAGCAGTAGCATAATGCTGTGATTTGGAACATGTAAGAAAAAGTAATTCATGCCATAATAAATAAATAAATAAATAAATAAATAAATAAATAAATAAATGAGAAAGAGAAAGACTGTCATTTATTTTAAAGAATGGTCCCAGAAAGAGGACTTAGATAAATCCTATCTTGTCAATTACTTGAATCCACTGAACAAGTGCAGTCAAACTGAAATGGTCAAAAGAATATTATCTTCCCATCTCCCTTTGTCTTCTCCCACTGTGTAAGAATTCTTCTGGATTGATTTGGTCACCCTTGCCAAAACCCATTCACCAATGCTCACTAGATAAGGAAACTGCTTTTTCATTATTACCTGTGATGTTAACACCTGGGATATGTACATCATCCAGAAAGCATGCAATATGACTAAGTAAGGAATTCTGAAGCCAGACGCAAGCTGTATTTACAGCTCATCATAAAGTTATGCACCTCCTCACTACATCACAAACTCCATCTTCTATTCCTAATGCAGAGTTTTACAAAATGAAATATGGGCTTCAGATATGCTCTTTGAAAATGTGCTGTTAGGACAAATACTCAAACCAATATATAGATCAAAGTAATTCTTATAGGATTTTCTTTTATTGATTATCGGTCCACTTTATTTGAACACTCCTGACTAAGATCAAAATCACTTTGCAAAAGTGACTGTAAACTTGATAAAGTAGTAGCACCAGAGCACTGGCCTACCTTGAAATTGTATTGAAGAGTGAAAGCAAATCAATAATAATTACACAAATCAAAATGTATTATCTTGTCTTATTAAATCTTTAATTATATAAAAGGTAGTGTAGGTAGGAAGATTATTTTTAAAGAACACCAAAGTCTATTAGCTAACTGTTTTCAAATATGTTATTCTACTTATTTTCAGATGCCAACTTCAATTTTTAGTGAGATGAAGGTTGTAGAAATAAAGCATGAGGCACAAAAATTAGACCAAAGTTTGAAAAATTATTTAGCTAATTATTTTACTTTTTTCCATATTAGAGAGGTAATAAAGTATGTTTTTTAAAGCAAGACAGTTATAGGATATAAATAAAGGTCCATCAGCATGGAAATCTATTGAAGATGAATTAAATAACACAAGATAGTGGATTAGTATCGTTTAACCTTCTTAAAAATTTCTAAACCATCTATTTCTACATCCTTACTAGCATTGATTGCAATCAGTTGAATCAGTAGTTTATATTCATTTCCTTTCATTTGCTATTATTTTACACAGGGGAATATTTGCATTTGCATTGTATTCCTGACATAAGTAAAACCCATTTCAAAATTCATACCTGCTATAATGTACTAGTAAATTTTAGCACTTCATTAAGTCATCCTTTTCATAGGAATGTTGACTGTAAGAATCTTGCTTTAACAGTAATCTGAGGATAATAATGTCAAAAGATTAATAGTTAACTAAGGGAATTAAAAATAAAACCTGGCAGAAGAATTATCCTGTTTCTTACTTAAATATTAATCTCTAAGTGGGGAAAGAAGAGAAACAGAGAAACTATAGATTAAGAAATGCATTAAGGTATTCATTAGAAAGCATTTAGAGAAACAACCAGAATTCCAAACACAAAACCACTCAATAATTCTAGTCTTATTGCCTGGTCTAATGTAATGCTGTGGATGGGACTGAAGTGATAAGAAGGAAGCGTCTACACCACATACTGAGCAAAAGGAAAGCACCTCGCCTTCACTTGCACTCATTCACTATCGTCCACAACATAGATGTTTGCTGTTTTCATCAACTGTTCTATTATTTTCTTAATTTTAGCAATTATACCTGATGGAGGTTTTTTGTTTTGTTCTCTTTCTGGTTTTGTTTTTTTTTTTTTTCCTACATGAACTCTTAACAGTTAAATGCTCTGTGGCTAATCAAAGCACATTGTTTTAGGTTTCTGGGGCCAGATTGTTTTACATGTCCAAGTGTCCGTCAGAAAGAGATATAAAAGTTATTATGTTCTACTGAGGGAAAGTTGTTATTCTTTGTGTGCATATCATCTATGAGTGAAATAAATGAATTCTTATCCTCTAATTTATAACACTGCAGTATTCAATTTATATTTTTGAATTGAACTCATTCATATAAAAAAAATTCACTCTGTAGTCTTTCTCTGTTCTTGTTTGTACACCTTAGTATACAAAGTTATGGCTGTGAATTACGAACTTTACATTTTGGTATTTTGCCTTGTTCATTTTGAATATACTTGTCTGTCTAGCTTATCGAGGCATAACTTGTAAGACAAACTAGCAAGTCCAGATCATCTTCAGATCCATCTAGTTTAGCCATCCCTCCCAGGTTTTCTAAATACCTTAACCTTATCTGGCTTTTCCTCAGCTTCTGCTGGAACAGCCTCAGTCAGAGGTGTCTCACACAAGTAGGTTCTGAAGCAGCGGGCCCCGACTTTGCACATCCCCAGTGATGAGTAAATGTATCTTCTTATAGTGAATCATCTGCTTGCTTGTAACTTTACACAATGACTCTTTGCTCTTTCACTTGGAGCCCTCAGGATCAAGTTTAATCTCTTTTTCAGATGGCACAACTTTACGTGTTTAAAAACAATGTTTTCATCTAATTTTTTTTTCTGATCAAGCAAAACACTCTCTCAAACTTTCTTCATATAAAGTATTTCTAAAATGCCCTTTATCATCCATATATCTGCCACACTGTTCTTCGTTACACTTGCTCTACTTGACCTATGTTAGTTTTTCAATATGTTACCAAAAAATATATACATGATACTGCTTTTAATTTTCCTTTTGATAAATTCCCCAACTTGTTGTGAACAGTATAAATGACTCAGCTATTTGTATATGTGCCTACACAAGTATAATTAAGGTTTTTGATATTGTTCCCATAGTACTTTAATAACCATTTCTAATGAAGTCTAATTAGAAAACCATTATGTATAAAACGGAGCGATTAGACAAATCAAAGCTCTATTTCAGCAGTTAGAACATTTCTGTAAAAAGCCAGACTGTATGTATTTTCAGCTCTGTGGTCCATATAATCTCTGTTCCAACTAAGCAACTCTGCTTTTGTAGCCAGAAAACAGCCATACACAATATCCCAAGGAATGGGTGTGGCTGTGTTCCAATAAAGTTTTATTTACAAAAACAAGCATGGGTTGGATATGTTGTGTGTGGCATAGTTTGCCAACCCTGATATACCCGATTTTCTTCTCAGAAAAATGTTTCAATACTTTCAGTATAGCTTCCTAAGTATGGGATTTCATTGCACCTGAATATAGTTTGGATTCCATAAAGGGAAGAAAAACATCTGGCTCATTAATTATGAGCCATACTTTTCTAGAATGGAATGAAGCTTTTGTTGAGTAATCTTTTGAAACAGAACTCAAATTATGCCCTAATCTTTTTGTAAAGAAAACTCTTTTGCTTCATATTTATTCTACTATCTCTTTTCTGTTCTCAGTGGAACTACTAGTTTTCTTTTATGTAATAAGATTGGAGAAATAATAATACTTAAATTGTTAACAGATTAAAAAAGAAACAATTGATTAAAACTTTTACTCTTGAGGCGGCAAGAAGCTAGTAGCTAGGAGTATTTTGATATCTTTGTAGGAATAGTCGTCCTAAATTTGAAGCCCATATTCCATTCTGGAGACATGTATTACATAAAGAGTATTTCTTTAATTTGTTTTCCCTTTCCCACACATGAATACTGTCCTACTTGAATAATTAGAGCAGTCAGTACCTATACTAACACCAAGAAAACATGTGCAGGCAACTCTGTCTCAGCCTCTATGTATAAAATGTATCAAATATTCCAAAATGTGATTTTATGGCAAAACAAAAACATGAACTATCTGAAAAGAAATGCCTACAGGACATCACCAGTGGTGAGATTCAATTTAATGTGGGGGTTATCCTAGAAAAGAGCACTGAAAGCCATTTTCTTATTGAGGTATGCTCAAGGAAATAAAATTCTTGTTTTTAATTATCATAACTATCTTTAAGTTGGTTACTCATCTCTTGCATTTATTCTTATCTTTTAAGCCAATAAAGTTACCATAATTATTTCTCTAATTTTTTGAATATCTTGAGGAACAATATTCAAAGTTCTGCAGATAATCTAGAACTCCTCAATTGTTTGGAAAATTTACATTAAGAATTTTTTTTTTTTTACAGGTATGCAATCCAGATTTATCCAAGGAACCACTATAGTTTATGAGCATTAAATATTGAAGAATTGAGACCATTCCCTCAATAGTATTCTCCTTCACATCTGTGCCATACCCCACAACCTCTCAGGAGAGACTATTGATTTTGTAAACTTTGCTTCTTTTATCCACCTGAGAACATATGTTCTGAATTTGAATACAAAGGTGGTAAAAGACCAAACTGGAGCTAGATATGGTTTTAGGATAATGGGAGTGTCTCCAGTCTTTATTATGTTTGCAAATATGTGTTTTATACCAGTGTTAGTAGGACACAGAATGAGTTAGTTCTGAATAATTTTATATTATACTATATATTTTTAAAAAGATAAACTGAAGGTTCTAGAGGTGAGGGCGGTAGGGGGATGGGTTAGCCCAGTGATGGGTATTAAAGAGGGCACATACTGAATAGAGCACTGGGTGTTATATGCAAACAATGGATCATGGAACACTACATCAAAAACTAATGATGTAATGTATGGTGATTAACATAATAAAATTAAAAAATGCAAAACAAAACAAAAAGATGAATGATTCAATTAAAAATTATGGCTGTTCCCTTTTAAAATATCTTCAGTTGTAGTACAGTAACAAGGACCATTTTTAAACTGGGCTCAGACTCTGATGACATATGATCGCCGTCAGCTGCATCAAGAGGCAGAGTCTGGGTAAAAATAAGTTATTTGAACAGAACAGCAGAACAAAGCTGAAAATCTTCTGACACCTGATCCTTTCAGCAGCTGTGGAAATCTATTGAAAGGGTTCTCCTTTTAATGCATTTGTCAGAATGCTAATTGGAAAAATGACTTCATGTCATGAGTCATACGGTCACCTCTGTGGACCTCATTAGACTTAAATGAGCACACTCAAGTCTACTGCAATCGTTCAGATAGAGCCATATGTTGGTAAAGAAGATCTCTCAGTAGTCCAGCTTCTGGCCAGTTGTGAACATTGTCAAGTGAAGAAATGGAGGGGAAGAGGGATCAAATAGAGATGTTTAATGGCAGATGTAGATGTAGGGGATTATAGCTTCCTGAGTCATCAAGAATATGTAAAAGTTTGGGACTACCATAAATTCAACGAACTTAAGCCAAATAAGTTTAGCCCAATTTTCTGAAGCACCTTGGGAGCACACTGCTGCCATGGAAACTAGAAAAGGAGGATGAGGCCTTAGAAGCTCACAATTTAGTAAGGCAAACCACAACCTATATAAGTCACATGAGTAAAAAGTAAAGCTACTATTCAAAATTTTCCATTTACATTCCTCAAGTGTGGATATAAGATATCAGTTATGATTGTATCAGATGAGGAGTAGGAGAGGATGGAGGCATCAGGGAGCCTTTTGGGGGAGCCAAAATGGGACCTAAGACTGCAAGGATGGGGAGAGATTCTGGAGGCATAGATGGACAGAGGCAGCTAAGAGAGAAATGAGTGGGAAGGCCTCCCAAGTAGCAGATACTACTGGGGTCAAGGCAGCATACAGCATTGCTGGGCAACAGAGCACAGACAAGTGTGACTCTCACAGTAAGCATGGGTTTGAAGTAGGAGAATTTGGGTGCCAGTAAGACCAGAATGACAATAAAGTCTTTGACTGTCAGCCAGGAGACCACCAACATAAAACCACATAATAGTAAAACACCTCACAAATATTTTTAAATGAAAAGGAATGGTCTCTAAGAACATAGAAAATAATGTTCTTGGTTTTTAAAAATGAACATTTTGTAAAATATGCTCATAATCTCTTCATAGGTCCATTCACAATATAAATAATACTGCATTATCAAATCAATTAAGTATTTTGTTCAGCTATTTGCCACCTAGAATAGCAGACTGATTCCTCATCTAAACTTTACTTCATCTGGTTATCTTCTTATGAAATACATCAACCACCAAGGGTCCAGTCTACTAAGAGTATTGCACGTCTAAGTATACAGCTCAAATGAGAAAACATTTATGGAAACATTAGTATGGTCAAGAACTTAGGTGCTACAGAAGGAATTGTGTGTTGGGAGGAATCACTAGCCTACCCTATGGTCTAAGTCTCACCTGGTCACTGCTTTTAGGACAGCTCCTGTGTGGTATTTTGGAAAATGGAGGTGCCATCCGTTTTTTTTTTTTAAACTCGGGACTCTCACCTTGAGCCTCAAAAATCAAGAAGTCCCATACTATGCCAATTCTTTATCTTGATATCCTGGCTTTTCTGGGGTACTGATCACTTCAGGACTCAAATATGCCCATGTTGTTCAGCAACTTACCAATGGCCCAGGTATGCCAAGTGAAGGGCTGGCTGAAGTGAGGAGGGCTTTGCTACAGAGTTTAATCTCATTTTGTATTAAGATGTGTATATCCACTGTAGTTCTATAGATGCTCCCCCACCTCGACTTTTTTGAAAAGGAAAATAAGGTGTAACCAACAGAGATGTGTAAGCAATGGGCATATAGATTAAGTTGCATGAAGTAAATAAGGGTCTGGAACAATCACTCAAAGCTGAAAAGAGAACTCATCCAGTACTCCAGACGTGTTCTCTCCCACCTTCTGCCTCCTGTACCATACTTGGCCCACCAGTGCCTCCACCTCACGGACAAGGTAATCCTTATCTCCACTTCCATTACTTCTGTCAAGTTTTCACTGTTCTGAAATTCCCGTAAATGGAATCATGTAGCACATACTCTCGTGTCTGACATGTTTTGCTTAATCTTTTGTTAGATGCATCAATGGTGTATCACTATAGTGTGTTCAGTTTCCTTGTATTATGTCTAGTATGTGATCGTATGAACATGCATTTATTTTGGATTACTTACATTGTTTGGCTATTATGGGAGGTGCCTGATAACTAAAATGCTGAACACACATGTTCTTATTGGCGATGCATAGGTCATTTAAAAAAATTGTGTGGCTTGACTTTTTATTACTGGGTTCTAATAGTTCCTTTTGTATACTTTTTACCAGTTTTTAGTCATGTTCAGATTAATGTTGCCCGGAAAATATTACTATTCTTTTTTTTATTGTTATGTTAATCACCATACATTACATCATTAGTTTTTGATGTAGTGTTGCATGATTCATTGTGCATAACACCCAGTGCTCCACGCAGAATGTGCCCTCTTTAATACCCATCACCAGGCTAACCCATCCCCCCACCCCCTCCCCTCTAGAACCCTCAGTTTGTTTTCCAGAGTCCATCATCTCTCATGGTTCATCTCCCCCTCCGACTTACTCCCCTTCATTCTTCCCTTCCTGCTATCTTCTTTTTTTCTTAACATATATTGCATTATTTGTTTCAGAGGTACAGATCTGTGATTCAACAGTCTTGCACAATTCACCGTGCTCACCATAGCACATACCCTCCCCAATGTCTATCACACAGCCACCCCATCCCTCCCACCCCCCACCACTCCAGCAACCCTCAGTTTGTTTCCTGAGATTAAGAATTCCTCATATCAATGAGGTCATATGATACATGTCTTACTCTGATTGACTTATTTCGCTCAGCAAAACACCCTCCAGTTCCATCCACGTCGTTGCAAATGGCAAGATCTCATTCCTTTTGATGGCTGCATAATATTCCATTGTGTATATATACCACCTCTTCTTTATCCATTCATCTGTCGATGGACATCTGGGCTCTTTCCACAGTTTGGCTATTGTGGACATTGCTGCCTTAAACATCAGGGTGCGCGTACCCCTTCGGATCCCTACATTTGTATCTTTGGGGTAAATACCCAGTAGTGCAATTGCTGGATCGTATGGTAACTCTATTTTCAACTGTTTGAGGAACCTCCATACTGTTTTCCAGAGGGGTTGCACCAGCTTGCATTCCCACTAACAGTGTAGGAGGGTTGCCTTTTCTCCGCATCCCTGCCAACATCTGTCATTTACTGACTTGTTAATTTTAGTCATTCTGACTGGTGTGAGGTGGTATCTCATTGAGGTTTTGATTTGGATTTCCCTGATGCCGAGCGATGTTGAGCACTTTTTCATGTGTCTGTTGGCCATTTGGATGTCTTCTTTGGAAAAATGTCTGTTCATGTCTTCTACCCATTTCTTGATTGGATTATTTGTTCTTTGGGTGTTGAGTTTGAGAAGTTCTTTATAGATTTTGGATACTAGCCCTTTATCTGATATGTCATTTGCAAATATCTTCTCCCATTCTGTCGGTTGTCTTTTGGTTTTGTGGACTGCTTCTTTTGCTGTGCAAAAGCTTTTTATCTTGATGAAATCACAATAGTTCATTTTTGCCCTTGTTTCCCTTGCCTTTGGCGATGTTTCTAGGAAGAAGTTGCTGCAGTTGAGGTCGAAGAGGTTGCTGCCTGTGTTCTCCTTTAGGATTTTGATGGACTCCTGTCTCACGTTTAGGTCTTTCAACCATTTGGAGTCTAATTTTGTGTGTGGTGTAAGGAAATGGTCCAGTTCATTCTTCTGCATGTGGCTGTCCAATTTTCCCAACACCATTTGTTGAAGACACTGTCTTTTTGCCATTGGA
This sequence comes from Eumetopias jubatus, assembly GCF_037043125.1. Taxonomy (NCBI): domain Eukaryota; kingdom Metazoa; phylum Chordata; class Mammalia; order Carnivora; family Otariidae; genus Eumetopias; species Eumetopias jubatus. The sequence continues at coordinate 47,920,465 of NW_028274820.1, read as the reverse complement.
TATTCTTTCCTGCTTTGTCAAAGATTAGTTGACCATAGAGTTGAGGGTCCACTTCTGGGCTCTCTATTCTGTTGCATTGATCGATGTGTCTGTTTTTGTACCAGTACCATACTGTCTTGATGATGACAGCTTTGTAATAGAGCTGGAAGTCTGGATTTGTGATGCCGCCAGCTTTGCTTTTCTTTTTCAACATTCCTCTGGCTATTCGGGGTCTCTTCTGGTTCCATACAAATTTTAGGATTATTTGTTCCATTTCTTTGGAAAAAGTAGATGGTATTTTGATGGGGATTGCATTGAATGTGTAGATTGCTCTAGGTAGCATTGACATCTTCACAATGTTTGTTCTTCCAATCCATGAGCATGGAATGTTTTTCCATTTCTTTGTGTCTTCCTCAATTTCTTTCATGAGTATTTTATAGTTTTCTGAGTACAGATCCTTTGCTTCTTTGGTTAAATTTATTCCTAGGTATCTTATGGTTTTGGGTGCAATTGTAAATGGGATCGACTCCTTGATTTGTCTCTCTTCTGTCTTGTTGTTGGTGTATAGGAATGCCACTGATTTCTGTGCACTGATTTTATATCCTGCTACCTGACTGAATTCCTGTATGAGTTCTAGCAGTTTTGGGGTGGAGTCTTTTGGGTTTTCCACATACAGTATGATATCATCTGCAAAGAGTGAGAGTTTGACTTCCTCTTTGTCGATTTGGAAGCCTTTGATTGCTTTTTGTGGTCTGATTGCTGTGGCTAGGACTTCTAATGCTATGTTGAATAGCAGTGGTGAGAGTCGACATCCCTGCCGCGTTCCTGACCTTAGGGGAAAAGCTCTCAGCCTTTCCCCATTGAGAATGATATTCGCTGTGGGTTTTTCATAGATGGCTTTTATGATATTGAGGTATGTACCCTCTATCCCTATACTCTGAAGAGTTTTGATCAAGAAAGGATGCTGTACTTTGTCAAATGCTTTTTCTGCATCTATTGAGAAGATCATATGATTCTTGTTCTTTCTTTTGTTAATGTATTGTATCACGTTGATTGATTTGCAGATGTTGAACCAGCCTTGCAGCCCAGGGATAAATCCCACTTGGTCGTGGGGAATAATCCTTTGAATGGACTGTTGGATCCTATTGGCTAGTATTTTGGTGAGAATTTTTGTATCCATGTTCATCAAGGATATTGGTTTGTAATTCTGCTTTTCGATGGGGGTCTTTGTCTGGTTTTGGGATCAAGGTAATGGTGGCCTCATGAAATGAGTTTGGAAGTTTTCCTTCCATTTCTATTTTTTGGAGAATAGGTATTAATTCTTCTTTAAATGTCTGATAGAATTCCCGTGGGAAGCCATCTGGCTCTGGGCTTTTGTTTGTTGGGAGATTTTTGATGACTGCTTCAATTTCCTTAGTGGTTCTAGGTCTGTTCAGGTTTTCTATTTCTTCCTGGTTCAATTTTGGTAGTTGATACATCTCTAGGAATGCACCCATTTCTTCCAGGTTATCTAATTTGCTGGCATAGAGTTGCTCATAATATGTTCTTATAATTGTTTGTATGTCTTTGGTGTTGGTTGTGATCTCTCCTCTTTCATTCATAATTTTGTTGATTTGGGTCCTTTCTCTTTTCTTTTTGGTAAGTCTGGCCAGGGGTTTATCAATCTTGTTAATTCTTTCAAAGAACCAGCTCCTAGTTTCGTTGATCTGTTCTACTGTTCTTTTGGTTTCTAGTTCATTGATTTCTGCTCTGATCTTGATTATTTCTCTTCTCCTGCTGGGTTTAGGCTTTATTTGCTCTTTTTTCTCTAGCTCCTTTAGGTGTAGGGTTAGGTTGTGTATTTGTGACCTTTCTTGTTTCTTGAGAAAGGCTTGCATTGCTATATACTTTCCTCTCAGGACTGCCTTTGCTGTATCCCAAAGATTTTGAACAGTTGTGTTTTCATTTTCATTGGTTTCCATGGATTTTCTTAATTCTTCTTTAATTTCCTAGTTGACCCATTCATTCTTTAGTAGGATGCTCTTTAGCCTCCATGTATTTGAGTTCTTTCCGACTTTCCTCTTGTGATTGAGTTCTAGTTTCAAAGCATTGTGATCTGAAAATATGCAGGGAATAATCCCAAACTTTTGGTACCGGTTGAGACCTGATTTGTGACCTAGGATGTGATCAATTCTGGAGAATGTTCCATGGGCACTAGAGAAGAATGTGTATTCTGTTGCTTTGGGATGGAATGTTCTGAATATGTCTGTGAAGTCCATTTGGTCCAGTGTGTCATTTAAAGTCTTTATTTCCTTATTGATCTTTTGCTTAGATGATCTGTCCATTTCAGTTAGGGGGGTGTTCAAGTCTCCCACTATTATTGTATTGTTGTCAATGTGTTTCTTTGTTTCTGTTATCAATTGCCTTATATAATTGGCTGCTCCCATGTTAGGGGCATAGATATTTACAATTGTTAGATCTTCTTCTGGATAGACCCTTTAAATAGGATATAGTGTCCTTCCTCATCTCTTATTACAGTCTTTGGTTTAAAATCTAATTTGTCTGATATAAGGATTGCCACCCCAGCTTTCTTTTGGTGTCCATTAGCATGGTAAATGGTTTTACACCCCCTGACTTTAAATCTGGGGGTGTCTTTGGGTCTAAAATGAGTCTCTTGCAGACAGCATATTGATGGGTCTTGTTTTTTAATCCAATCTGATAGCCTGTGGCTTTTGATTGGGGCATTGAGCCCATTTACATTCAGGGTAACTATTGAAAGATATGAATTTAGTGCCATTGTATTGCCTGTAAGGTGACTGTTCCTTATATTGCCTGTGTTCCTTTCTGATCTATGCTGCTTTTAGGCTCTCTCTCTGCTTAGAGGACCCCTTTCAATATTTCTTGGAGGGCTGGTTTCGTGTTTGCAAATTCCTTTAGTTTTTGTTTGTCCTGGAAGCTTTTTACCTCTCCTTCTATTTTCAATGACAGCCTAGCTGGATATAGTATTCTTGGCTGCAGATTTTTCTCATTTAGTGCTCTGAAGATATCATGCCAGTCCTTTCTGGCCTGCCAGGTCTCTGTGGATAGGTCTGTTGCCAATCTCATGTTTCTACCATTGTAGGTTACCTATCTCTTCTCCCGAGCTGCTTTCAGGATTTTCTCTTTGTCTCTGAGACTCGTAAGCTTTACTATTAGATGTCGGGGCGTTGACCTATTTTTATTGATTTTGAGAGGGGTTCTCTGTACCTCCTGGATTTTGATGCTTGTTTCCTTCCCCACATTAGGGAAGTTCTCTGCTATAATTTGCTCCAATAGATCTTCTGCCCCTCCCTCTCTTTTTTCTTCTTCTGGGATCCCGATTATTCTAATGTTGTTTTGTCTTATCGTATCACTTATCTCTCGAATTCTGCCCTCGTGATCCTGTAGTTGTTTATCTTTTTCTCAGCCTCTTTATTTTCCATCATTTGGTCTTCTATATCGCCAATTCTCTCTTCTGCCTCATTTATCCTAGCAGTTAGTGCCCCTATTTTTTATTGCACCTCATTCATAGCCTTTTTCATTTCAACTTGGTTAGATTTTAGTTCTTTTATTTCTCCAGAAAGGGTATCTCTAATAACTTACACGCTTTTTTTCAAGCCCAGCTAGTATCTTTAAAGTCATGATTCTGAAATCTAGGTCTAACATTGTACTAATGTCCGTATTGAGTAGGTCCCTGGCAGATGGTACTACCTCTTGTTCTTTTCGCTGAGGTGATTTTTTTCGTCTTGTCATTTTGTCCAGAGAAGAATAGATGAGAGAACAAATGCTAACAGTTTAACAACGTCCCCAGTGAATATACTCTATACAAATCAGAAAAGACCTAAAACCCGGGGAAAAGAAAGGGAAAGAAAAAGAAAAAAAGAAAAAGATAAAAACAAAAACAGAACAAAACAAAGAAAAACCGAATATTACCAAATATGATCAGACTATTGTATAGATCAGTGCCACACACTAGATTTTGGGCATATTTTGGTCTGTTAGAAAAAAGTGCCTCCTAAAATTTTAAAGGGAGAGAGACTTATATATGTACAAAATAAGGGTTGATACAATGAAGGGATGGAAGATGATTGTAAAGATGAAAAGTATAAAAGATTTTATAAAAGGAATTGATATGTTGTTTGAAAAAAGAAAGAAGAAGATTAAAAAAAAAGAAGAAAAAAAAAGGGAGAGAACGTGATCAGGTAGGAGACTAGAACAAAGCCATACACTAGGTACTTAGGGTATATTTTGATCTGTTAGAAGAAATTGTATCTCAAAATTTTAAAGAGAGAACTTATACATATATATGCTAAAAATAAGGGTAACTAATATGAAGGGATAAAATATGACTCCGAAAATGAAAAATATTTTTTTTTAAAAAAAGTGATTGATGTTGGTTGAAAAAGGGAAAAAGAAAAATTCAAAAAAAGAAAAAAACAGTTAAAAAATTAACTTTGAAAAACTAAAGAATCATGGTAAAAAAGCCATGAATTCTAAGTGCAGTATTCCCCTAGCGATGGAGTTCTCCCGTTCTCCTTGATCGGTAAACTTGGTCTTGGCTTGCGGGCTGTTGGTGATCTTCTGGGGGAGGGGCCTGTTGCCGTGGTTCCCAAATGTCTTTGCCGGAAGCGGAATTGCCCCGCCTTTGTCGGTCTGGGCTAAGCAATCTGCTTGGGTTTGCTCTCAGGTGCTTTTGTTCCCTGCAAGCTCTCCGTACAACTTTGGAGGACCAGAGTGAAAATGGTGGCCTCCCAATCTCCACCCAGAGGAGTTGAGAACTCGCGGCCCTGCTCCTCAGTGCGCCCCCAGAGAAAAGCAGTCACTCCCGTGTCCCTGGTTTCCAGCCACACTCTGTGCTCACCCGGCCTGTGACCAAGCGTTTCTATCTCTGGCACCCAACCCTGGGTGGAGTCTCCAAACCCAGCAGATCCCTGTGGTGCGCTCCCGCGCCACTCGTCCTGGGGGGGGGGGGGAGGAGAGTTTCCCCGGATCTGCTGCTTGTTGGGTCCCTGCTGGAAGAGCAGTGGCCCAACTGGGCTGCGGATCACAGTTTATGGCAACCCCGAGCTGAGAGCCCACGCCTCGGCTCCATCTCTGCAGCCGGCTTCCCCGCTCCGATCCCTGGGAGCTCTGCCGCACTCAGGCACTCCTGGTCTTTCTGTGACCCCGAGGGTTCCACCCCCCGCTTAGCCACTGGAGCGACATCCCTCAGCGGAGCCGACTTCTTAAAGTTCCGATTTTGTGCTCCACAGCTCTATCACTTGCCAGAAGCGGCCGACGGAGGCCTCCTCCCCCGCCGTCTATCCTCCCAAATATCGCCTCGGATTCACTTTTCCTCACCCTCTACCTTTCAGTAAGTGGTCGCTTTTCTGTTCAGAGTTGTTGCTATTCTTCTCTTTGATCTCCTGTTGAGTTCGTAGGTGTTCAGAATGGTTTGATCCCTATTCAGCTGAATTCCTGAGACTAGACGAAACCCAGGTCTCCTACTCCTCTGCCATCTTGCTCCGCCCCCTGAAAATATTACTATTCTTGATAGAAGTAACAGCTATGATGATATTATCTTGGTACAATTTCTATCTGCCTTTTCCTAGTGCCTTGTGGATGTAGCAATATGAAATTAATTCAGTTTTATAGATGGAGACACAGTCCCCATAGTAAATGATCTTTCTGTTTCTACTTGCGTACCTTAGGCATTGACCCAAAGTTAAGGGATTATCCCACTGAAGTCTTAATGTTTTACTTGGACCCTTAGATTTGTCTTCTCCACCCTGATTTCCTTCCTATTGTTCTCTGCGTTTTATTCTAGTTACTAAGTTACTGTCTCTCATCTCTCAACTTCCCCTTCCATACCATTTTGTGATGCTTAAACTGGTCATCTAGGAAACTGCAGCTCTGCCAGTGAGTTAAATGATTGATTCCTTTGGGAAGGTGCTCTAGAGAAAGATCAGCGGCCTGGAAAAGGAATGCCCTGGTTCCTGTTTTTGTTGCATCCTGTAGGCTTACTATAGGCCTGTGTTCCCTGAGTCACCCGGCGATGAGTCTTTACTCTAGCAGAAGCAATTACCTCTATGCCAACAGCTGTATCTGGTTTGAAGTTTTTCCAGTCCTTGCATAATCAACTTCATGGGGTCTCATTCTCACAGATTCAAACATTGATTAACTCATAACCCTACCTTTGGAGATCAGGATTCCAGGTTTATGAGACCCTCAAGCTTAGAAATACCAACACTTGCTGTGCACAACCTCTTCCTCAGAGTTGTGAGTATCAGCTTCTTAGGACCCTCTCCTCAAAGTTTGAATAACTTCACTATGTTTTATTTTAACTCTGGAGGTGTTTGCTGCTCCCTGTAGAAGCTACATTCATACTTTAGGCATTACTTTTTAACATTTTAATTAACTAGTTAATAATTACCTTCCATTATATTTTCTCTATCCAGGTAACTGGTGTGGCTTCAATCTCCTAGCTAAATCTGTATGATCCAGAAATTGGTATCCAGAATGGTCCCCAGAAACACACACTCAACAGTGGGAGTTTGGGATAGGTTTTGTCATGTACTTAGGCTTTTGTCATGAGCTCCTTATCAATGGCATACAGGTTGCTAGTAATCCATAACTAATCAAGCCACTACTTATGATTGATTTTGCTGAAAGCGCCAACTGATGCAGGAGCTTTGAGAGGACAGAATGGTTTCAATGCTTGAGTATTTGACCATATTGATGAATCTAAGCACCACAGTATGCCAATCATCTCCCCTCTGTTCTTTGACCATTTACAAAAATGACAAGCTCCAGTCTTCAATGTATATATCTGTAAGTATTACCTGTATTCTTTTCCCTTTTATTTTATGCAAGTTAAATTGAAAGTTAGTATTATAATTTAGTCTTAATGTGACAGTATTCAGATGGGGCTATAACTGAATTTAAACAGTAATTAACCAAATTCATTATCTGGTTCCCTATGTATGATCCCTTATCCTCTAGTTGGTCACCATTGACTTTTCTACATTGGCAGCAGTGTTTCAAGAGTGCAAATGAAGAAGCTGCCAGATAACTTGAGGCCTAGACTCACAAATCACACAATGTCCCTTCTACTGCATCATATTGGTCAAGACTCATCACAAGGACAGCCCAGATTTAAGAGGTTAAAAAAACAAAACAAAACCCTATTGTTTAAGGGTTACAGGGCAAAGAACTAATTTAAATGGTTGTGCATACCTGGTTGGAATTAATTTTTGTGTCCATATTTACAAACTAGCTACCCCAATCCCTTTCTAAAAACTGACTGACCACATAGGAAACTTCACAATTTATCCACATTTTTCCCCACTATTTTTTTTATTTCTTCATTTCCATTCTTTCTTGGGCTTAGATTCTATAGTCCATTACTAAATAAAATCATGCACTTTAATCCATGTTCAAAAGCTTCGCCAATTTCTACCTCAGCCATACCTTTCTAGTACGATCCAAACCAAGGTATAACCAACTCTTTAACTGTAACTTCCCTGTATCCATAAGTATTAGTCAAAATTAACAAATTATTTAACATACCATGACTAAAAAGGACCCCTCCTTATAGGGTTTAAATATTGTCCTTGATTTCATCTGAACACTTCAAGTGGCAACACACACACACACACACACACACACACACACACACACACACTAAGCTGTCCCTAAGTGGGCCTAACAATTCTGTTATCATTTACTCTTAAATTCTTGAGTTGACCATTTTACATTTCCTTCTTCCAACCAACCATATCAATCCTTCCCACTGCCAAATGATAGCTACACTGTGTTCTTTCAATGATAAAACAGTAGCAAGCAAAAGTGACCAAGCTCATATTCCCACCTCCATTTCCAGTTTCCATTCTTCTTGTTTCAAGTAATAAATTCTTTCTGCTTCTACATCTGGCCACTTGTGTACAAAGTTTAATTTCCCCTTGCCTACTTATGGATTTCCATTTATGCATTTTCTTTACTTCTTTCTGTCCTACTAAGATTGCTTTCATCAAGGTATCAATATACTTCAATGTATCTCATTACTGAAACAACAAACACAAAAATAACTTTCCTCAATCTTCTCCAGCTCCAGTCTACCCATCCATACCCCTGGATAGCAAAATTCCTTAGAGGAGTTTTATATACAGCTTTTATCCTAGTATTTTCCTTCACTTTCTCTGTAGTTCAATCCCAAGTAGTTCTTCTTCTCTACTACTCTAATGAAATAGCTCCAATGAAATTGTATGGTTCATCTGTATTTCTTCTCTTACTTAACAGATGCAGTTGATTATTCACTCCCTCAAACTTTTTCATGCTTGGTTTTTAGAAAAAAACTCTTGGTTTTCCTCCTGCCTCCTTGACTTCAACTCTTCCTTTGCTAGGTCTTCCTACTAGCTGGGTCACTAAAGGGGAGAGTCATTGCGTGCTTAGTTCTGGAGATTCTTACCTCATCTAGTTACATGCCCTCACTAGTGATCTCATGTAGCCTCAAGGAGAGAAATACTATTCATCTTGGAGTCTGTAGACTGCATCGTTAGCCCCGAGTTCCTCCTTTAGCTTCAGATTTACACAATAAATACCTACCCAACACAATCCACCTCATCTCCAGTCTTCCCAACTCTGTAAACAGTACTGTAGTTCTTCTAGCTGCTCAGACCAAACTAAAGATTTTTTTCTTGACTTCTCTTTCCTTCATGTCTCTTAATAATCTATTACTAAGACCTGGCAACTCTACTTATGAGAAGATTTCTTACAACAGCTTTACCCTCTTTCATCTGCAAGAGTTTCCTAATATACCAGGTTTTACATGTTTCTCTACAATCTATTCTCCACACCAGACAGATCTTTAAGCTTTCCAGCTCATATTTTATCATTCTTCTCTTTTTAGGTCCCCAAAGTTTACCTATCATAGTCACAATAAAATTGAAATTCCTTCACATGGCCCACAGGAGACTAAGTTATATCACTTAGTATATTCTCTCATTTCAGTTCCCATCACTCAACCTTGCTCACAGTATACCAGGTGCACTGGTATTCTTATTGCTCCCTGAACTATCCCAATTCTCTCCAACCTAAAGACCTTCATAACCTGCAGCTCCCCTTTCCTTCCCACCCCTTCATGTTTTGCATGAATTGTCACCCTTTAGAGAAACTGCCCTGATCATCCAGCCCAAAATATATGGGACTGTTTTTATATCCTGTTTATTTTTCTCAGGGTTGGGTCACTGTTATTTTCTTATTTGCATTCTCTCCCATTAAAATATATTACTCTAAGATTAGTCTGCTATGTTTTTCACTGTGGAATCCACACCTTATAGGCACATGGTATATGCTAATATTTTAAACAAATGATAGGAAGGAATAAATTGAGTTTTGTATTATATTTGAAGTGCTAAGAAACTTCCTAAGTTCAAATTTTATGTTTAAATGGCAGTAAAAATGATTTTCACTCCTTTTCCCCCTTCTATTTCTTTATCTCACAGTCATCTAGTTACATCTTGGTTTCTGCACTTTAATTATTGTCACATTATTAGGTATCAGATTGTTTACAAACTGGCTTGTGGCTTAAAGTCTTTTTTTCCTTTCAATAGAAACTTATTTTTAAAAGATACGTACATTCTGACACATTCAGATGTAGGTCTTTTGATTGGAGCATTTACTCCATTTACATTCAAGGTAATTATTGATATATATTTATTGCCTTTTATTATTTGTTTTGTCATTGTTTCTCGAGATTCTCTGATTCTTTCCTGTCTTTGCCAATTGGCTCTTTACTTTCCACTCAGAGTCCCCTTTAATATTTCTTGCAAGGCTGGTTTAGTGGTCACGAGCTCTTTCGGTTTATCTGTTTGGGAAACTCTTTCTCTATCCTTCTATTCCAAAGGATAGCCTTGATGGACAGAATATTCTTGGCTGCTGATTTTTCCCATTCAGCACATTGAATGTATCATGCCCTTCCCTACTGGCTTGCCAAGTTTCATTTGAGAGATCTGCAGCTAGCCTTGTGGATTTTCCTCTGTAAATTAAATACTTCTTTTGTCTTGCTGCTTTTGAGTTTTTCTTTATCACTATATTTTGCAAATTTCATTACAATAGGTCTTGGTGTTGGTCTGCTTTTGTTGATTTTAATGGGAGTTCTCTGTGCCTCCTGGATCTGGATGCTTGCTTCTTTCTCCAGATTAAGGAAATTTTCAGCTATTATTTCCTCAAACAAATTTTCTGCCCACTTTGCTCTCTTCTCCTTCTGGGACTCCTAGAATACAAATGCTATTACATTTGATGAAGTCATGGAGTTCCCAAAGTCTATTCTAGAGTTGCATAATTTTTCTCTTTTGTCTTCATTATTTTGTCTTTGAGGTCACTAATTCATCCCTCTGCTTCTTCCAGTCTGCTATTCATTGCAACAAGCCTGTTTCCAATCTTATTGTATTCATTTCTGATTTAAGTCTTATCTCTGTGGCTAAAGGTCTCCCTGATGTCCTCTATTCTTTTCTCAAGCCCAGGGAGTATCCTTATGATTGATGTTTTAAATTCTCTGTCAGTCATATTACTTATGTCTCTGCTTCACTTAGATCTCGGGCTGTGGCTTTTTCTTGTTCTTTCACTTGAGAGGAATTCCTTCGCCTTGGCATTTTGTCTAAGTCTCTACCTTCTTCTGTGTATTAGAAAAACCATCTCTGTCTCCCGCTCCTGAAAGTAATGGCTTTATGAAGAATAGATCTTGTGGTACATATGGCCTGGCACATCAAGGAGTGTCTCTGGCGTGTGCAGTGTGCACTCTGCTTTTGCATTGTGGCTGCTCTATCCTTCAGGCCAGTTGTCTGCAGGGGCTCTCCTTGGCTACTGTGGACAGTGTTTGGTCCCTGGCCTGAATGTGGCCTGTTTCAACTAGATGTGCTCTGGTCTGCTTGTGAAAGGAGACCGGACACCAACTCCACTAGAACCAAGGCCCTGCAGAACTCTCTGGTTGGGACCTGTGGTGTGGGCAGGGGTTTGTGTTGGTCTTCTGGGGAAGGGACCCACTAGACTGGGACTGAGAGAAGCTTGACTGAGAAGGGCAGTGCTGCCAGAGCACGGCGGGGTGGGTGGTGGGGAGGCTTGGTGTAAGCAAGTTTGGCAGCCGGTGTCTGCGCTGAGTTGTGTTTATGTTGATTAGTAACAAATTATCTGTGTACCCAGATCTTTATCACCAAGATTTTTTTAAATCAAATTCTTATTGGCTTATAAAACTTATTACTTTAATTTACAACCAAATATGTAACATTTTAACTTCAAAAATGTTGACATTTATTTACCATATTAAAGGAGGGACTACTAATGTGCTAGCACTTTTTATAGTTCCTGGGGACACCATGTCTACCTGACAGATAAGGTCCTTTTCTTGAAGTTCCTCAGTTTACTGTGGCTGGGAGATGATCATTAATCAATAAAATTGCTACTTTTAGATATTAAAAAGGGCTATAAAAATAAAAGGGCATCATGTACTAATTTTTATTATAAAAGTGGGAATTCTTTAACTTGTCTTCTAAATGTTTTTAGACTCCTAGATTCAACTTTTTAAAGTGTTGACATTTCCATAATGTGGAAAGAACAATCACTCAGATCCAGTAGTGTTCTGGAAATAGCTAGTACTAGCTTCCAAGAGCAAACTGTGTACAGCTCTTCCCAACTGTTCACAACAGTAGCCTGAAATTATCTGTGGTACAAGTATTTACACCATGGAAACTGGAAAAATAAAATCAGTGCATTTCTTATAGTGTTGGTAGTCTCACACACACACACACAAAATGATTGTCTTCCTGAAGAAATATAACCACTAACATTGAAAAGCAACAATTTAAAATAATGGAAAGGAAGTATGTTTTCACAAAGTAAAATTAACCCCAAGAACTTTCCTGCTGAAGGATATTATTGGAACTAATAGCTTAGCAAGATCCACAAATGCATTACATAGGTAATAAAACTATAGTTCCCAGTCTGTGATACCAAACACTTAACTTGACATAATTAAGAATATTTACATCATCTAAATAACAATTATTTCCCTTCATACAGTTTATAGGATATGCTAATTTTAAGTAAAAAAATAGTGTATCATCTGAAGAAATTATACCAGATGGCTAAATCATTATTCTTCAACTCTCAAGAACTTTGTTTTCTTCATCTGTTTCTTCTGCTTAGCTCTTAAATAATAGAAGCTATTATCCTCAGTAGATATAGGTACATTGTTAATTATTTTTGCATTTAAATTTCTGATTGTTTGCTTTGTATTTTTTCAGCTTATGAACATTTTAAAGAGATTTAAATTTTAGAAGCTGTCTCATAGACAACAGTGGAATAGTACCCAGTAACTGAATTGTTTCATCGACATACCTTTTCTAATTTTTTAAGGACACTGTAATTATTGTTAAGTAAATGGTTGCCTTGTTTTTAATAGGTCTCACTGGCCCCTACCCCTTTGGCAAGCAGGATTGTCTTTATTGGTTTGTTCAGGTTCAACGCGTATAAATATCTTGAAAAAGCTAAACTTTCAAAAGTTCTGTTAGGATAGCACATCCACAAGCCAAAATCGTCACACCTTCAAAGAAAGATGATAGACAGTGTAAGTAGTTACAAATCAGAAGGGGCTTGAGTTGATTAACAAAAGACAAGAAATAGTAAGGTAGTCAGGAGACACCGCTCCTGCTCCTGCACGGAAAAAACACCTTGATATAGTCATTAGCCTTATTTGGCAATACGACTAAATCTCTAATTGTAGTGAAGCCATTCAGCAACTAACCCACTGATTTTATATAGCTCCTTTAACTAAGAGAAGCAGTTGCTGGATGTTTCAAACTTTAGGAAGAGGTAAGACTTCGAATCTTTGGAAATTAGATAAAGTTAGCTCATCCAGTGGAGACACTGATGGCTACAAAACAAATTCAAATATCACAAGCACATTAAATAAAAAAAGACTCAAATGAGTTTCTACAGAAACAGATACTCCACTATGAGATCATAACAGATATAGAAAGAAAGCTGCCAAGTTGAGAATTATTTTTAAGACATAATTTTTTTTAAAGATTTGTGAGAGAGAGAGAGAGAGAACACGAACTTGGGGGGGCAGAGGGACAAACAGGGAGCAGGGAGCCTGACATGGGGCTCAATCCCAAGAACCTGAGATCATGAACTGAGCCACCCAGGCACCCCATTACTTTAAATATATTTTTTCTAGATGGAAACATGCTATTCATGCTAATTCATGCTAAACATTATGTCATCACAGTATTCTTTCAAATAGCCAATGTATGTACCAGTCCCAGACAGGATACCTGTGTGCTTTACATCTGAAACTGTATAAACCATACCTGCAGAACCCTCATACTAAGCAGTATTTCTTCTTCTTCCCTAAGGGGGCAGGCACCCAAAATAACAAGAGATGCTAGGAGATTATTTTATATACATACACACACAAATATATACATATATGCACACATGGGTGTGTCTATGTATATATTTATGAATATAATCTATATTATATATATCTACAGTTTAATATTTCTGAAATCCAGATCCATCAATTTATGTTCATTTATTACATTTTCTCCACAAAGCTGTCACTAAATTGTTACATCTTCTAATCAATCATGCTTTAAAAATAAAGGAAAAAGGGTGCGTCAGTGGCTCAGGTGGACCTGATCTCAGGGTGGTGAGATCGAGCCCTACATGAGGCTCTGCTCTCAGCACAGAGTTGGCTTGAGATTCTTTCTCCCTCTCCTTCTGTCCCTCCCCCTGCTCAGGCATGTGTGCTTTCTCTAAAAAAATAAAAATCTTAAAAAAAAAAAAAAAGGAAATGTGTTCAATCCTCTTTAATAGGAGTGAACCATTCAACCCTTATTTTAGTGACAAAGCACAAATTGTGATTTCCTTGTATTTAAATTTCAAGTAAATAAGACTGTTTTATATTCTAATTTACCCAGGTATTTAAAACCATTAAAAAATGGAATACTTGGATTTTTTTAAGTTAGAAACAAACCTGCAATAAGTAAGGTTATACCTTTAAGAAATTGTTTAAAATCCTTCTTAAAATTATTTTTGTTTCTAGGCATTCCTTTTGTGGAGTGATTTCTCTAATCATGTTGAAAACCTGTTCTTTTTTATCTTCAGCTATTAAATCACTCACACAGATTTCCTTCTATGACCCTGATGCTAATAAGGAAGAGAATAGTTACATAACTGACAAGAACTAAAACAGAACCAGGGGAATAAAAAATAACTTTCTCCATTTGTACCCTATTTTTGAGGTCAAGAGGAAAGCTGTTTATCCTATAACCCCCCAAAAGTCCTTTTAGATAAGCTGCCACCCTTATAGCACTGAAAACTTTTACAACTGAGTTTACAACTACTTTTAAAATAATTGATCAAATTAGAACATCTTTTAAAATAATTACATTCAACAGAGCCTGAAGTAATTCTATAAAACGAGAGACCTAAAATTTTTTAATCCTTTGTGAAATGACAAGAGAGAAGATGCTCAAGTTTTTTTTTTTTTTAAACATAGGTGGTATTTTGCACAGTCCATGAGATTGAATCTGGCCCCCCACACACACACACAAATACACACACACAGTTATAAAATAGTCTGTCTTAAAGACTGAATTACCTGGACTATATTTACCCACTATTCTGGCCATATGCCTTTCAAAGGAACAGAGAGATGAAAGGAATTTTGTCTTCCTAAATACTTAGGTAATAATGTTGCACTTTGCCTGGACTACAATGCCTGTTGGCTCTTCACAGCCTTGTTTTTGAGGCTTGATTTTTCTCACATATTCCTAAGACCAAAAATATGCCTTCACTACTCTAAGAGCTGGGTAATTTCTTTTCATTCATTTCTGTTTTTACTTTATGTGTCAATATTTACCAACTATCATAAAACTGACCTAGTACGTCATCTTTCGTTAATCTATTTCCATCAGAAAACTCACATCCTCTAAGGACTGCACCTTTATTTTTATCAATTTTGTAAATGCAGAACTTTAAGAAATCGCCACTGCCCTACACGAAACGTGGGAAATCCTCGAGTGTACTTAGCTATTAAACCAAAATTTCAGCTCTATGCATTGCATTAAATGATAAGAGTGATAATCAATTACCACAAAAGAGCTTTTTGTAGATCACAGGCTATGGCATTTTGAATGAGAAGACACTTCGTTGACTCGGAAAGTACTGAGGAAACCTAAGGTATTTGCAGGGGGGAAAAAAAAAGCAAGAAGGACAGATAAAGGTAAAAATAGGTGGCATATGTGAGCTCTTGGCAGATGAAAGTCTGAAAGTGCAAGATACAACAGTGAGTTTGGTAATACCGGCAATTTTACAAACCTGGGCTTAAATGTGATAATTATGTAAAACACACAGTGCGGTGGTGCTTAGGACACAGTAGGTATCACAGTCTCCGTGAATGTGAATGCTTGTGGTTGAACCTAAAGGAAAACATGTAAAAATTGGATTTCAAGTGATACAAAAAGTTTAACTTCCCTTCATGAGCCTACTTCACCTACTACAATAATCATCATTAGATTCCTTCATTGTCTTCAGCGGGAAGACAGTCAGAATTCAAATGTGCCAACTGGGAGAAACAACAATGCAAAGATTATTCATGATAGCACATTGCACCAGTTAGGACATCTGCAGAGTTGAAGCCTGAGGAAACGGGAGAAAAAGGCTGATCTAGAGATTTACTACAAGAGCAGTCTGTGAGGTTCACTCCTGCAGAAAGGCATTCTGGAAACCCAGTGCCTTTATAAAATCCAATGGCTCTGTGTGCTCCGATACACTCCAGCTTCTCCTTTGCGTTTGCTTTTCCTCAAATTATACTTCTCTTTGGCCACAGAAGTCCTTCTCAGATAGTAGTGAGACATTAACTTACATGTGAATGACGTGAAATTTAAGTGTAAAAAAAAAAAGAAAGAAAGAAAGAACAAAGATTAGCAGAGAAACGAAGTATAAGAAAGGCTGACAAGTGAACAACTGAGAAAGTGTATATACAGGACTAAACTTGGCTCACAGAATAACATACTGGGTATGGGAATAGATACTAGAGATGAAAATTGAAGTATTCGCAGCTTTTTCTCTCCTCCCTCCTCCTCCTCTTTTGTTTCTTCCAGAAGTTTCCATCACATTACAAAATATAATTTTCTGACCTCCTGTTTAATAGACTTCCCATAATGGCTTTATTTTAAATCATGGGAATTGCAATTTGATTTGTGATTCTTTTAGAATGGGTGCCTTGTGGAGATGAGCCTTGTGACCGAGGCAGCAATTTGATTTGAGGCACTTATGCAACAACTAGACCAAACGAGCTGAAGTTAGAGAATTGCAATATAAAGGGATAAACTGCTCCTCCATGCCATGCTGGATGAGAGGGGGTTTCTTTCTTTAGGAAGCTACGTTCAAAAAGAAAGAGTGAATGAAGGAAGCCAACAGTGTGTTCTTGCATAAAAGCACCTGAATCTTAAGAAATCTCAAAGAGTGTTAGGAGGAAACCCAATCTCTACAGGTGCTGAAACAAAGTCCTGTTAGAATTGTGATGGAGGTTTCAGTGGCAAATGTTAAACCTCTCTTCTCTGAAACTTACGCCTTCACATTTTGCCATTCTGAGTATGATTACCTTCAAATCAGTGATAATACTACTAACGGTTAACCAAGATTTTCAGCATTTTTTTTCCACTTTGTTGGGATTTCTAGGTTTTGTACTATTAGTATAATGCTTTTGAAGCTGTGATTGTTTGGAGGGGAAAAAAAGTATTTTGTGATTTCATGTCTGCTATATGGAATCAAAATTATACCAATCTAGTAACTCTATAGAAATTGGATAAAATGGACTGAAAAATAATCTGGCTATGCCTTCTGTTTCTCCACTGAAAAACTAGCATTCTAACTTAGTGCTATTATTCTTAATTTCAAAAGAGTGAGGAGTTATAATTAGCAACATTTCTAGTGTTTGCTCTCATCTATTTGTTTCTGCACAATGTGTGCATTTTTGTCTAATATTTTATATATATTCCTTTTGGTCATGCACCTTGTAACTTCCCTTTTAAATTTAATCCAAGAAGGCTATGTTGAGTATTTCTTTAAATCCTCAAAATAAATAATTCAATCTTTTACACACTTATGGAATTCAAATGTTGGTACAAGTACTATTGGCAAATTTTATTTCCAATATTCTGATCAAAAGGAACTTTTTATCCACTAATAGAATAGAGTCAATTTTTAGGAAAACAAGTTCTGCTTTTACTGTTAAATCCACAGTGTAGCTCAGAAACTATTCATTTCAAAATTTAACTATCAGTTAAAACTTGTTGGAACATCAACATTACTTTTTAATATAGTACTTATAACACCTTGTACAGCACATTATAGATGTGTCTCTCATAGTGCATCATCTACCACACAAAATTGATCGATGAAAGTGGTTTCACTGCTTTAAATATCAATAAAAGTTGACTTTGGTTTAGACATTGTAGAACTGTGAACTTTGATGCAATTTTATTTTTTTTTGGTTCAATTAAACCACTTGCTTATATTCCCTCATGTGATATTAACCACTGTGTGCATCATTCCAAGTGCATTTTCTTATGGCTATCATTCTAGTTAATTTATCTTATCCCCTAGACAAGAATTAAATATTTATCCACTTAATATTTCTGTTAACTTGCATTCTCAGAAAGGATATGTAAGGTTATAGCAATGCCTACCTGTTTCTCAGAAATCTCTCAAACTCTTCCCAGTATTATGTAGTAAGTCATAATACATGACTCTGTTTTTCTGCCCATCTAATGTGGATAAAATCCTGTCATTTGACCAATTTCTCGTAAGGTTTCTGAATATTATAGTTTCTTAGAATGATTATAGTTTATTAATTTATGTTATTACTGTTTGTACTATAGTACATTTGTTTGAATGCATACTCATTCTGTTACTCGAGTTACCTAAGTATTACAAGATTTTATGGGATTAAATCTACCTTTTAAAGTGGAATTAATCATGTATGCATTGAAATGGCATTTCTGCCAATCTCAAGAAATAGTAACTATCACCTGTCTTATTAAAAAACTATGTGTTATATGCAAACAATGAGTCATGGAATACTACATCAAAAACTAATGAAGTACTATATGGTGACTAACATAATAAAAACATTTGAAAAACTTAAGTTTAACCAAACAAGGTTGCTGTGATGTTCACTGCCTTATGATCAGATAGCCAGCTTAAGTTCAAGTGTAATGACTGATCAAGTTCACAAAGTACCACATTCCTAGTGAAGGTCTACAACAGGCATCTATAGTTGGAAAGTCATAGCCTTAAGATGTGACTTTGGTATTTTGGGAATCCCTCTTTAAGAGTCTAAGTCAATGTTACTTTGAAATTCAAACAAATCTGAGTATATAATGAGGGGTTACATTAAAGCTGGTTTGAAAGTCTCTCCCTGAAGAAATAGCATCTTAC
The DNA here is from genome assembly GCF_037043125.1 of Eumetopias jubatus. Lineage (NCBI taxonomy): Eukaryota > Metazoa > Chordata > Mammalia > Carnivora > Otariidae > Eumetopias > Eumetopias jubatus. The sequence goes on along the minus strand of NW_028274820.1, from coordinate 47,902,003 downwards.
TTACTGAGAATTGCTATTTCTGAGGATAAGCATCCATCATCGGTGGGGGAGCAGTACTGAATGTCACAAGGTGTTTACTATTCAGGTTTTCCTGCACTTAGGCTTTCACTGATGTATAGTTAACTTCTAATACAGCAGTTTCTAATAAACAGTGAGGAGAAAAAAATAAACTCTTCCATTAAAATTTAAGTAAGGCTAAACTTCTCTAACTGTCCATGAGTACTCACAAGATTAGGTAGGTGTGCCTGGTGGTATTAAAAAAAAGTACAGAAGGCATATAATACATGTTTCTGGAGTAAGAAGTTTTCACCTGAAGTAATTTAAAACCTTAGTTTCATATTAAAACATTGTTCCATTAGGGAATAGAGTACACACATGCGTTTATTTTAAAGGTGAAACAGAAGTCTAAAGAACTCTTAAGCATGTTTCTTGCCTCTGTTTGCAGGGATAGGTTTATAGAAAAATCTGAGGAAATGACCATCAAGATTAAGAATATCAAACAGCCAACTATGTTGCCCATAAGGAGCAAAAGATATATTGCTTACTGGGGTCTGATGCAAATTCATCAGCAGAGTGAACAGATTAAGACGGAACTGCTATCAGTTGGACATGAGGAAAAGCAAACAATATTCCTTCATGGCTGCGGTGATCTGAATTTGTGGCTTTTGAAATTGCACTGTGAACATATAAGATTCTTTATTTTGAAAATCAGAGCAAAAGAAAAGCCAAGTGACCTCATGTGTTATCCTGGAAGTCTAGTTCATGGACACACAGAAAAGATACCTAGAAATCTGTGGCTGGAAATTGAAGTGTTGGACTTCAAGAGCTCAACAACAATAACTGTTAATTGCATCATGGCCCTTTATTTCCTATAAAGCTTAGGTGGCCCAGAGCAATACTGGTTTCTCTGATAATTGCAGTGAACGCTTCTAAACTGCAGATGCAGTTAACAAGCACTGAGCTAATACAGTTATGAACAAATTAGAATATGTACAGATTATATCTTTTATTACATTATCACAAAATATGTGCAAATTTTATATAAAAAGCATTACTTTTCATTACAAAGTTAATTCTGCAAAAATGAGTATCTATTATTGAGTTCCCCCTTAATCATTTTATGTACCTGACCCCAGTTTCGGCCACCTTTCATGTGCCAGGTGCTGTAGTAAGCTCTGAAGATGGTGGGAAAATGTAGACGCAGATACATGCACACAGACAGGTGCACACACACACACACCAAATCAGAAAGGCTAGCCCTTAAATTCAACAAGTTTACATCAGGGATGCAGACAAGTCAGCCAGAGAAAAATAATAAAATTGTTTCAGAAGGGTATATTAATAACTAAGAAAAATGTAGAAGCATAATTCAATTTCACATTCTCCTGGCTGCAATGACAAAGACATCTCCTGGCAGGGCCCAACAATAGCTCTTAGAAGAGCTAACCAGCCACACAATCAAGAGGGGGAGGTGTTGTCGGTGGGTAAGTATACCGGGTGTCCCAGGATTGGAAATTGCTCAGGCGGCTGTGCCACTGCCCCAACTGTTGAGTTGTTCAAACATCTCATGAGGTATTTGGCAGCTATCCTATCACTGACAGAAAATTAAAGACCATAGCCTACAAACTCACCTGACTAAACTTTAATGGAGATGTTAAAAGATTTGGATATCACATTAAGTTTGATGTCAAATTGCTTTTTGATATTTGGCAAATATTTTTAACCTTTTTGGTTCCCAGTTTTCCAAGTTTTTGCATGATTATATAATTTTAGCAACTCATAAAGCTGACATTCCATTGGTAATTTGAAAGATTGTCTGTAAAAAAATATTTTTAAAAGGTCCAGTCAAGAGTAGTGAAGAAGCAATCTTCCTGATAAGAGCATCTTTACTGTACCCAAACTCAATATATTTCAATGTAGAACTTGTTTGAAATGAGGCCTAGGAGATAAGAGGGGTTCATATTGTCCAAATTACAATAATCATGAAAATAACTTGTATTCATCAAGAGAAGTGGTTCTCAAACTTTAACATGCAACAGAATCACCTAGAATGTTTGTGTAAGCACACCCTGCTGAAGCCCAACCCTGGAATTTGTGGCTCCCTAGGTTTGGGGTGGGGCCAGACTGGGAACAAACAAGTTCTCAGAGGATACCAGTAATACTGTTGCAGGAAACACAGGAGAACCCTGGGCTAAGAACAGTATTGCTAGATATTCAACTTCATCTGCACAATTAGAAAAAATACTGAAGTATTGGTTTTCAAACATACACATATCATCTAAACATAATCTACTACAGATGGGTATATAACTGTATTTGGGTTTTTAATGTCAGATTTTAGTTTGAATTTTAACCAAACGGTCTAATTTTTTAAATGGCATACCCTTAGTTAATGGTTGTTGTTAATGCCAATAGTTTCTAAACCTAAGGGTCATAAGGTATACTTGCCTACAAGGCTAGGGTACTGTCACACAATAGGTTACTGTACGAAAACATCGATTCTTTTTCATTTTTACATACACTCTAAATATAAATGACCACCTGAAAATGTCAACTGGAGGAGAAAATTTAAATATTACTCTTTGTATTTTTGACTTAAATTTTTTTTTTTTTATAAATACAATCATCTCTAAGTCATTCTAAACCACTTAACTTTTAACATAGAAGTTATTTGTCAAAGTGAATTATGGGCTTGTTTAATGACCTCTTGGCTTACCTTTTTTTTTTAATCATTGGAATTCTATTGAAGGCACTCTTGTATTGGGTTATAGGCATGTTTTGAAGTTTAAGAAACTTATAAGTGTATAGTGTTAAATGCCCAAAGCTAATCATCTTGTAATTTTTCCTGAGCACTGGGTACAAAACTATCCTTTAGATCCGTGTTCGTCTGTGTATCTCACATACGAAGTAGATATATGCATGCATTTACACAATTACACAAATAAATGAAAATAGAAAAACATATTTGAAAATCTTTCCAAGAAGTCTGTTTATACTACAATATCAAACAATACGTCAGAAGTACCTCCTACCTTCATAATTTCTTATGTTTGTGTGTGTGTCTTATTTTTCGTATCAGCAGCTCTGATGTATCCATTTAAAGTTTTTATGTTATTTCGTTTTTTTGTTGCTTGTTTATTATCAGCATGTATTTTTGGAAGTTTTCTTTGGATTTTTTTTTAATTGGTGAGATTTCATCCCGTTTTGTTCAAGAGAACCAGCTGTTTTCTTGAAAGATCATCTTCTGAAGCTGTTGTGTGCCATAATTACACAGCAATTACACAGCGATATGCATAAAAGCAGATGAGGATTCTATGTGTCCTTTTACCTCATTAGAAGTTGCAAAAATGATAGCTGCAGTCTATCTTAGTTTGACTATTGCCCTCTATTGGCAAATTCAAGTTCTTGTATAATCTAAAAGATAGCAGCAATAAAAACAGGGATAGATTTTGTTTTTGATTTAAAAACAGCAGCAACATCTTGGGTCACAAGGTAACACCATCAAAAGTTTAAAAAAACTCTTTTTACAATTATAATTTTAAAACGTACCTTTAAAACCTAGCTATTAAAAAAAGAATCACTTAAGCTAGTGAAGTGAGAATTGGGGCTTTTTTCCAGCACCAAATTGCAGAGCACTCATCTTTTCTCTCTCACTCAAAATCTATTTGAATCATACCCCTCTCTGCAGTGGAAAATCAGTTGGATCTTCTCCTTGTTCCCAGAATGTATCCTCTTCTTTGAGGCAATCATCGCTAAGAAAATTCAGATTTTTACATTTCTTACCATTTCTAAACTCAGCCATTTATCTTACCTTCAACATCATGGTGATAAACAAAGCAAAGCAGAACAAACCCTCAAATCTTTGGTCATAGGCAGAAGAAAAATTAATTTCTACTAAACTGCTGAGAAGGATTTTCATGAGAGTCATATTTTACGTATTATGAGTGGGATGGAAGACATGCAACAATCAGCTTTAAAAAACTTTGCTGAAACTATCTCTAGTGTCGTGACCTTTAACTTGAGTTCTATGGTGGGAAAGGTACGCATGTACAAATAAACACTATCTTGCATGTATCCTTGGTTCTGACTGGCAGCTGGGGAATACGGCATTTTAATAATTCTTATTTTGGCAGAACTAGCAGGAAGCAATCTAGTTTTGTAGCCAGCTAGGCAAGCGGAGAAAACAAATCTAGGAGTCCTTTTATGACTTTCCAGGACTCAGAATTTTTAAAAGATTTTAACATTTTTAAAAGTAAAACTAAATTCTTTTTCTTCTCAATTTCACTTTTACCATTTACACCAGGTAGACTGCTATCTGCTCCTGTAATATCCGTAATGTAATTGTTGGCTGTGCCACAAACTTAGTTCAGTTTAGCTGCAAAGTTCCTGGATTGATGTCAGATTTAGGAGTTGAGGATTCAAATTAGTTCCCTTCTTTGCCAACACTAACACAAATCTTGGAGCACATTTCCTTGGATGCACTAAAATGGTGACAGCTTAGAGAACCACTGGGGAAGCTTTTCATATGAGAACTCAGATTAATTTAACAACTCTGGCTTAGCATGATCCCACCTCGGTTGCCTCTTCCTTTGTTTAATTAATAACACCACTGCATTTTTGAGAAGAAGATTTATCTCCCGAAACAAACAAATTTCAAGCAGAACCCATAGTTGTACAGAAAAGGGGAAAAAAAAAACACAAAAAACAAAAACAGAACTATATGCCTGTAATGGCTTGTTTCTTGTTCAACTCCTTTGCCAAATGTCTGCTTGCAGCTATATAGCATCTCTGAAGTGAAACGTAACTGCGTAATTGACAGGCTCTTCTACTTTCTAGCAATTTCAGTCACTACCTTTGAACCAGCGTTGATCAGTCTTTAGCAGTTGACAAAACTACACAGGTTGCATGTTCAGAGAACCTGCACAGTTGTCATGACAAGCACCTGGTAATGTACAGAATTGGACTGTAACTTATTTAACCTGTTAGAAAAAAAAAATCCTTGTCTTCTGGCTTTTACTTCTTGAGGGACTTTATTAATTCTAATATTTCTAAGCTGTATGTCAAACATTTTACTCATCACAGATTGCTATTCTTCATATATTGATATTCTGGTTAACCAAAAAATCCCTGGCAAAATATGTCATTATAATTTACTCATTCATTTATAAAATAAACATGTATTTAGTACTTCTATGGGTCAGGCAAAAAAGTATGCATGCTATAGATATGGCCTGGAGTAAAACAAACCAAACTCCCCTCACAGAGCTGATCTTCTACTCGATGGGATCAGAAAATAAACCAATAAGCATTTACCATGTCAAGTGGTGCTAGTCTTACAAGGAAAAACAGTATAATTTCCAGGGTTCAATCAGGGAAGCAGAACCACTATGAATGTTGCAGAATCAAGGGACTTATTATAGGAACATATAATAATTGATCTCACACAACTGTGGCTGTTGCCAAGGGATCTACACAAGACCAAAGCCTTTCCATCTGCTGGTGAGTTTCAATCTCCATTTGTCTCAGGAGCAAGCACAAACTGGCATCTATGAAGATGCACTGGATCCCCTCAGAACATACTACAACCCAAGTCCGCCTCTCGGTCCTTAAACCTCGATCACGGGCGGAATGAGGGGGCACTCTCCCCCACGGAACTGCAGACCTGCCTGACTCAGGACTCAGCGAAGTTAAAGGTAGTGATGATTGGATAGAGAAAGGGGAGTTCAATTCTGTGGACCGCTTCCGGTCTCCCAGGGCTATGGGCACAAGATGCAGCGGCACTGTCACCACACAGACTGGCCAAGCGTAAAAGCTACTGATTGATTCCAATTTTCAAGTATCACAACAACCTCTCCTGGAACCAACTTAACCTGGGTTCATACAGGGAGGAATTCTGAGAGGCACAGCGTCGGTGTAGCTGAATGGACACCATACAAAATCACATGCAAGTGGTGATTTCAAGTGGGCAGTTGGATTTAGGAGTGTGGATTTTAGCAGAATTGTCTGCCTAGACATACAAATATTAGAGTCCTTAGCATAGGAAGGGTATGTAAAGCTTTTACACTGGTTGAAATTATCTAAAGCAAAACTGAGGGGAAAAAAGAATTCTGGATGACATTTCAGTGTTTACAGGTCACAGAGCTCTTAGGAACTGGTAAGTTCAACCCACAGATGGTAGTTTGCAAACTCTAACCTACAAAGTAACAACTCACATGACATGGTTTCTTATAAAGGCATTGCTCTTGGTATCCAGTTTACCTTTCTAGTCTTACCATTATACTCCATTATGAAACCACACACATCCACTGATAACTATGTCATGGCAACTACTTGATGCCGTCTATTGCACACTCCCAACCAGATCAGAAAATGTGTTTGCTGCTGCATAAAAAATACTAGCACCCACTTTCCTCCACAATTCTAAGAATATATAATAAAATGATAGCAATAGTCAGTAGAAAACAGGAAAATCAATCATATATTCTAAGCTTAATATACCAAAAGTAACAAACTATTTCAATATGCAAACATACTACTACTCATGAGAAATAGGCTTATACATGGACACATACTTGATACATTGAATTCATAGTCAAAAGTAATAATGTCCTGGGTGCCTGGGTGGCTCAGTTGGTTGAGTGACTGCCTTCAGCTCAGGTCATGATCTTGGAGTCCCTGGATCGAGTCCCGCATCAGGCTCCCTGCTTGGCGGGGAGTCTGCTTCTCCCTCTGACCCTAACCCATCTCATGTGCTCTCTCTCATGCTCTCTCAAATAAATAAAATCTTAAAAAAAAAAAAAAGTAATAATGTCCCCTTTAGTTTTATGTATGGATATGCATATTTGCAGTTAGGAAACAATCTAACTTATTAGAGAAAATGAAGATTTTTGTACCTACAGATACTGAAGTTACTATCATAGGTCTGTTACTCCTATTATTTGTGATCTAGGCCAAGCTATCAATCATCATTTAACTTTAGTATTTTTCTCTATGAAATGGTGTGGTTCTAGAGGCTAGATAAAATAACTATTTACATATATATCTAATTACATGATGCATAGTATATATTAATGTGCAATATAATTCATATGTCATATTGCAGGCATGAATGTAGGCATGCAATGTTTATTCTCAAAAAAATCCTAATTTTTATTTTTTTAAAGATTATTTGAGAGAGTGAGAATGAGAGAGAGAGAGAGAGTACATAAGAGGGGTGAGGGTCAGAGGGAGAAGCAGGCTCCCCCCTGAGCAGGGAGCCCAATGCGGGGTTCAATTCCTGGACTCCAGGATCATGACCTGAGCCAAAGGCAGTCGCTTAACCAACTGAGCCACCCAGACACCCCCCCAAAAATCCTAATTTTTAAAAACTTACTTTGATGCCCTTAATGCCGCCAGGATTTTTTTTTTTTTTTGATGCCATGATTATACTAAGTATGATGAATAATGTTGCAATCCTTCAGCTATCTATTTGGATATTCAATGACTAATCTATTCTCTGAACCCTTCAGATCAACTAGTCCCTTTGCTATATTTTCTGTTAATCAGTGTAATTACCACAAACTGCCCAAACATACAAATGCCATGTCAATGACATTAAACTAGTGAGATTCTTGCAAAATTTTCCAGCTTTATTCCCATCAGTGTCCAGGAATCCAGGATACCCCATTTGCAACCTTGCCAGCTCAAGACTCCTCCCTTTAAAAATTTGAGGGAGGGAGGGAGAGAGGGAGGGGGGAGAGGGGGGAGAGGGGGAACCGGGGGGAGAGGGGGAACCGGGGGGAGAGGGGGAACCGGGGGGAGGGGGGGAACCGGGGGGAGGGGGGGAGGGGGGAGGGGGGGAGAGGGGGGGAGAGGGAGAACCCACATTATTGTTAGAGAGGCTAGGGAACACAGCCTTCCTGTGTGCCCAGCAAGAGAAAATGAAGTTAAGAACCTTTATGATTTTCTTTTCAAAAGTTTACTGAAATTGAGAACAAGATTTCTAAAAACAAGGAAAAATCAATTACAACAGTTGGAAATATACAATATATTCACTATGTGAAATTTTGGATCATTTTGTAATCGCAAAAGAATTTCTAGGGATAAAATGTTTACCAAATACTTCAGACAGAAATACAAACAAAAAACAGGCAAAGCCCTCTCACCTAAAACTTACAACATAGAACCACCACAAACACCTAGAAATGATTCTCCTTTATTAGGTAAATTGGGAAGGATTCCTATGAATGGCCAGATAGGTCACTTCCAGGTCTTTCTGGATATCCTTTCATTTAAATAGTCTTTACAAGTTATTTGTCTCAACCATCCTTGATTTATTTCTACTAATTATCAACGGCCAATGTCCAATACCATACAGTTTGAGGTCATTAGCCTCTTAGTCCATGAGAGAGTCCATGTTAGAAGTGGTTGTGTAGTCTTTATTCTACCCTCAGAATGACTTTGGTTTAACCTCCCTTGCCACAATGACTCAAGAAATCTCTAGTAGTACACAGAATCCAGGTTGAAGGCTACATACCAACACATAAGTTGCTCCTCACTCTAAATATCAGGTTTATTTAATAAATTCTAACTGATGCCTACAGCTTCCCCAGAAAATGGGGATCGATCCTGTACCCTGGAAGGGACATGATTAACAAAGGATAAAAGCTGAAAAGGACTCTGTGCCATAGTGTCCCTGAGCTGAGGTGGGCCACACCCATTGCTGATCATCTCTCCTGATCTTTCACATCCTGGTAAATTTGGAAACTGAGCCTGAGAGTCAAGAGACTTCATCCGTGCTGTTATGTGATTTGCCTCGCCTACATTTTTTATCCCCACGAATTTAAGTAAGCCTGGTGCTGGGTAAAGTCTACTGTGCCTTGTGACTTTGAATGCAACATCACTACACCTGGTGAGCACAGCAAATAATAAACATGTCCGGGGGCAGGAAAATCAATGGCCTTCAGGAGGGAGCGCACCTCTGACGTTCTGCTTTTGCTCCTGCTGCTGCTTTTCCCTGTTGCAGCCGAGTCAGCAGATAATTCCTTAAACTACTTAAAGATTTTCTTCTCTGGTTGAGGAAACTTCAGTAGAGTTCAGGAAAAACGTGGAACTTTAACTCTTTGTAGCTTTTTCTTTTTTTGAGATAGAAAGAGGGCACGCGTGCTCGAGCAGGGTGGAAAGGGGCAGGAGGGAGAGAGAGAATCTTATGCAGACTCTGAGCTGAGAGCAGAGATAGATGTGGGGCTCACTCTCATGACCCTGAGATCATGACCTCAGGGGAAATCAAGAGTCGGATGCTTAACTAACTGCACCACCCGAGCACTCCACTCTTTGTAGCTTTCTAATTTGAGCCCCGTCTATGTCTTAGATAGCTCATTTCTGAAGATTAAGACATGGTTATGCTTAAACATTGAAAGTTTTTACATTACTTCCCAATCTTGCTAATAATGTTCACAAGTCATTCATCTACATTTTTTCTCTCTTCAAAGGTAGCATCGTACTCATTCATATTAACAAGTAACATTTTTAAGCCTCTTAATCTTTTATTCATTAATAAAAAATGTGATGGTGGGAAGGAAAGTATGGACTCTAAAAACATTTTATCCAAGAGATCAAGGACAATTGAGTTAATTTTCATGATTTGTATGATCCAGATATTTGAATCACCTAAGCAAGTCTTTAGAGTACCTTACCCATTTACTCCCCATTCTAGTCCATGAGTTATCTAATCAAACTAAGAGAAAAACAATTCATTAAATAGCACATTTCATTGAAAATATCTGAATTCCATTCATTCTCGACTAGCTTACTATAGGTCTTTTCTGATATCATTTTGCTATTAGGATATTAGTTCCTATTGCTCTGTAGCGAATTGCACAAATGTAGCATTTTTAGAATAACACAAAATTGTTGTCTTACTGTTCTGAAGATCAGACATCTAAAATGGGCTTCACTGGACTAAAATCCAGGTGTTTCCAGGGCTGCTCTGCTTTCTGGAGACCCTCAGGGAGGCTCCGTTTTGTTGCCTCTTTTCCTCTTTTTAGAGGGTACCTGCAGTCTTTGGCTCACTACCCCAATTCTCTAGCCTCAAAGCTAGGAAGATCGAGTCAAGCGCTTCTCATACCACCAGTTCTCCACGTTCTGCCTTCCTCTCGCCTTTATAAAGACTCTTATGACTCCATTGTGCCCACCTGTGTAATGCACGATGCTCTCCATCTCCAGGTTAGTTAATTAACAACCTAATTCCAGCTGTAATCTTAAATCCCCTTTGCCATGTAAGCTACATGGTTACAGCTTCCAGGACTCACAATGTGGACATCTTTTGGGAACCATTCTTCTGCCTACCATAGACACCTTGATTCAAGTAGTACTTAATAAAATAAAGCAAAAAGTTGGTGTTTTTAATCTGATAGGCATGTCACACTTTGCTGTGAAAGACTGGGGTTTCCTTTACTACAGATTTTTCTTAGGCAATTCACTTAGTGTTGCTTGATGTTTTCCTTCTTCCTAAGGCAGTGTTAGGACCTTCATGTAGGCATTCTGCAAAAGCATATTTAATTATTTCAGTACATTTCTTTCCTTAAAAGAGACTGCATACTTTTCAAAAGCAAAAGAGCTTCTAGGTTGTTGGCTCTAATTGAATTGTTTGCTCATGACACCTGGGTCCTGAGCCCATGGCTTTGGCTCCCATGTAATCCACACCTCAAATCTTGACATGTATAATGTGAGATGGTCACGTTAAAAATTTCGTAAAGAAATTTCAGCAACTACTTTCTCCTTACTCCCCACATCCTGTATTGTTTTTCCTGAAATGCTAAGAAAATATGACTTTTTCATTGGCCCTCAGAATACTCCCACCAAAATTGACACTTAAGAAAAAATATTTTAGTGGACCTAAAGAAAGCATAAAACATTAAATTATATAGGCTCCTTAGAAATATAAACACAACTAAGCTGCACTTGAATCTGGAGTTTGCAGTTCCATTACTTGTACAGCAAAAGGCACGTTACAGGAAACTGTGGGTACTTGGGAGATGTTCTTGTTTTGCTTTCTTAAACATAGTTGTTTCGTTTTATTTGTCCCATCCTTGTGGCTGACCTAATTCCTATCACACTTGACTGAAAATAGAGTAGCATTTACAGGGCAAAGTCAGAGAATAGAAATCAATATCTGTCCTAAATGTAAATCATCAAAGAGACTCCATACAAACGATAAGAAAGGAGAAGATGAAGGACTTCGTTATTTTTAATCAAGACTGTTTTAAATAAGCAGTGATTGGTGTTACAACATAAAAACCTGATTTTCAATATTTTGAGAAGAGATCAGATGACACTATGACATCTGGGCAAATTGTAATTATTATTCTTATAAAGTATTTTCCAGATGTATTTCAAATTACTCAACAGATATTACCATGCATGAATTTCTCAAAAAAAAAAAAAATTCCATCTTTGGCTTTTGGGAAGCAAGCATAATGAAACAAAATGTATTATTTCATAATGTTCTTGTTTGTCAAACATAGTATTTATATTAATACTTTCTTATTAATTTCACTTCAGAAGCCTCATGAAAGTTATTAAATATTTTATAGATGAGAAACTTAAAATACCTGAAAAGGGACTTCAGGTACAGAAGGAGGTAGGCCAGTTGACAACAGGGATGTTTTCTCTGGATTCTTAAAAAGTATCTAGAATTCTCTCTCGGAGATGAGATCTCCTTTTGAACTGCCGTGCCATCAGTGACCCATTCAACATCCACTTTTGCCATTCTCTGTGGAGGCCCTAAGAAAAATAAGAGAGTTCCCACTTTTAAAAGTCCAGAGTTCAGTGATGAAAGACAGAGATGTAAACAATTAGATAAGAACCTTGTAAATAATATAATGGAAGGGAAAGCAAGCATCTTTATGAGGCAACTCAGAAGAGCCAATGGCAACATTTTAGGTCTACACAGCTCCAGCTAAAATGCACAGCAAGTTACTGTGGAAATTTTCTCCTCCTACTGTCACAAAATAGCTATACCAGATGATTCTGGCAGAAAACAACTGTTTGCATCCATAATTTAAACCACACCAGCAACACATACTCTAAAGGTACTGACGGCGAACACTTTCTAAATCTGTTAATTTGATCACATAAATTCCAGCTGATCACCTTGAGTGCTATATTTGCATGAAATACAAAATAATTCTAAATTAATTTTTATACAGTGATAACATCAAACATTTCAACAATCACATTGACTATCTTTCTGAAAAGTGTTATAAAGTATAATTTTGCATAGGTAAATTGCCCATGGGAGTTGAATTAGCATGAGCCTCGGAAGCAAAACCATAGCAGGATCAAGGAAAGCAATTAATAACACGTTGCTCTCCTTTTACTAGATTCTAGGGAATGGGCATTTGTGCAAAAAATCACATAGCACCAACAGGTGAAAGGCTTGTATCATTAATGTAATAGTAATACGGGCTTCAAAGCAGGAAGGGACTGGTTGTTAAGGATAACCATAAAAACTGAAAATGGCAACTTTTAAAGAGTAGTTTTTCCTTTGGGCTTTAGACTCCTGCATCTGAGGAGACTATAAGCTTAGGCATGGCCTTTGGGAGAATATTGTGCACTCTTTAAAATGCTTTTACTTTTGCTCCAGAGCGATTGTGTAGAGATGTGCAAGTTGTGCACTGCACAACTCTAGAGGCCTCCTTCACATTGTGGGAATTACATCATAGAATAATTTTCCAGAAGATAGGAGCACTGTTTCACATTCCAGTATATCACCATATTGCAGCAGATGGAAATAGTGTCTTGAGAAAGAGATGCCTCTTTCTGTTTTGCACGTAAGCCCTGAGGTTGCTCTTCAAAGGAATCTCATAGTATTCAATTAAATGCTAGGGCAAATTTTTCCTTTTATTATTTTTGCTTTGATGTCCAGTAGATGAAAACTCTAAAAGAAAACTGGAAAATAAAGTGGACAGTCCAGCCTTGACAAGCACACATATCAGAAAAGAGTTTGTCTCACCAATGGAAGTGTAGATATTGACATTCCTCCAAACTTTAATGTGGCATTCACATAAAATAATCTGGGGAGGGGCACCTGGGTGGCTCAGTGGGTTAAGCATCTGTCTTTAACTCAGGTCATGATCTTGGGTCCTGGGACCGAGCCCCACATCAGGCTCCCTGCTCATCTGGGAGTCTGCTTGTCCCTCTCCCTCTGCCTCTCCCCCTGCCCATGTGCTCTCTCTCTCTCTCAAATAAATAAATAAAATCTTTTAAAAAATAATATGGGGAATTTTTTTAATGGAAGAAAGTTATATGTAATGGACAAAAGTTTTGCATAACCTTTCTATAAAAGAACAATCCAGGGTTTCCTTAAGTTCCATAAAATTCTATTGTTGAAAAAGCTCAAAAATTAAAAAATTATTAAAGAGATCTGTTTAAATAAATAACACCATCATTATATGCATGTGTGTGCGTGTGTGTGTGTGTGTGTAGCACTACATAATGTATCCATCTCAGTGATTTATAATAACATACATTAATGGTATGTTTTAAGCTTAAAGTTTGGCAACAAAGAAGTCTTTAATAAATCTAGTATTTCTGATTTTATCTTGCTTTACAGCATGTTTATCCTTCCAAGATCCATCTATTCTCATCCTGTATAAAAGATGTGTGTGGAATTTGTGTTGAAAAGCACTGTTTTCATGATATTCTAGACATAAGAAGATTAAGAGGTATCTTATCTTTTTTCCCATTATATGGGCCACGTTAATTTTTTTTAAGACTAAAAAATTGTGAGAGATATAATTAGGAAGAAGAAATCTGACTTATGAGATGAAATGAAGTCTGTGTTTTATTTTAACATTCTGGATCCTTAGCCATCTTTGCCTTTAGAGGCTGCATTAAAGAACTTCCACTTAATTAACTGACACTGCTGATCTGAATTAATGACAAGATCCCTAGCACTTGTTTCCAGCTTTCTCTAGGGAGCCAGCTGAATGGAAAAGGCAGATTGAGAGAGTCTCTATGGGACAACTGAATCCAGTAGACAGTGTAGAGGCTAATTTCTATTGTAAGACCTTCATTAGTCATCTGTTGGGTATAGTTACTGAGTTGGGAATATTGCTTTAGCAAAAGGTGAAAGTACTCTCTTTTAAATAAATCTACTCAAATGTGCAAGATTTAAGATTCCCTTTGACAAGGACACTTAACATTTCAGATACTTCAGTCATGTCAAGTAGCAATGTAATAAATGTGAAGGCCAGAGGATTTTGCTCTCAAGAATTCCGCTGTGTGAAAATTAACTAAGAGGAAATCAGAATTGCTTAACACTTATTTCAAGACTATTCATATGACAAAGCCCAAACTCTGATGTTGCTTTTCTTTTTATCCTTACAATTAATCCCATGGATGTTAGAGACATATGCCCTCCTTTCCAGGTGTTTAATCCTTTCATAGCAAAAGATTCTTTACTGACTTGGCAGAACTGAAAAAAACTAAAGATAAAAAAAATGCCAATTACGTTTTGTAATTAAAAAAAAAAAGTCTTGACTACATCTCAATTTGAAGGGTGAAATGATGAATGCAACCAAAATGGTTTATGTCTTTAGGAGGTTCCATAGTTAGAGTTCACTGCATTTGTTTCCACACACACAGCAATATTTTTCTGCAAAGCAATGCTTATTGGCATACATAGAGCCATGAGTGAAAAAGAGGTAATTAGGAGTAAACTTTTTAGGAGTCAATATAGGTTCTCCTGTTTAAAGACCATGTGCCTCTATTATGCATGGTTTTTAAATTTTTCACAACTCTTAAATTGTCCATGGACAATGCTTCCCATTTATAATTCTGTACGAGAGAAAAAAAAGTGTTAAAAAGTTAGTAATATAACAAGAAACATATGAACTTTAAAAGGATAATTTATAGCAATTTCATATATTAGGGGAAATAAATTATTTATACTAAAGTTCCTTATTTCAAGGGTGCAATATACAAATAATTTTTGACCAAAATGTTAATGTACTTTTGGCCACTGGAAGTGTGGTAGATGAGATATTATAACACACTATTCCACACCAAAATAACCACTATCTACATGTAACTTAGTTTGCATTCTGTTGCTGGGTTGCTGATAAATGGCAAGAGTAATTTAAAAGAGCGTTTTCTCTCTCCCCAAGAAAGAGTCAGGAGGTGCTAATAGAACAATGAAGGCAGGAGCTTTTGTGATGTCAGTTTTTCCTGGGGGCCTGTATAGTACCACTTTGAAGCCGGATTATTTAGGTGAAACTAGAAATTCCAAGGTTTAGTTGTGCACCTGTGAGGGACCAAGGAAATCTCACCTTAGTGGTACTTCATGGTTCCTAGCAGAAGGAAATGTAAATGAGCTCTGTGAGACAGAATCCCCAAGGTGGGCTCTCAGGACTCCCACTGATGAAAAACAAAACAAAACCAAAAAGACAAAAAATCACCAAATAATCAGAAAAATCAAAATTAGTTAGATTACAGAAAACTAAACATTATTAAACCCTCACCCTCTCAAAATGAAAATTTGAAGTGTCAAATATAGAATATAAAATTGTATACGAAATGCTGAAAGAAAAGAAGAAATAAAAATGGAAGTGATAGGCTCAAAAGTATAAGACAAATTTGAAATAAAAATGAAGAAAATATTAGAAATAAAATATATCACTTTGGGGGTAAAGGTGTCAATGAATGGACTGACCAGCAGGTTAGACACAGCTGAGGAGAAAATGAGTCATGAGGAAGGTAAAGCGGAAGTGACCCCGGGGGCACTATGGAGAAGCATGTAGGCAGAAACCAGAAGACCTTAAAGAGATACAATGTTTCAATGTATATTTAATCAGGGCACCCAAAACAGAGCATAGAGAAAATAAAGGAGAGGGAAATTTGAGGACAAAATTGCAGACAATTTGCTAGAATTAATGAAAGATAAGACATTGAATAATCCATAGATACTGAAGCTAGAATCAAAACACAAACCTCACACTAGACAAAATTCACTAAAACTACAAAATGTCAAGGTAAAGAGAAGATTTTAGCAAGTTTGGAGATAAAAGCCACCTCTGTTTCAATGGAACAATGCTTAAACAAACAGCAGACTTTTAAAGAGTATCTAGTGGCTAATAGAATAATGGAGTAAGATTTTCATTATGAGAAAATCACAGTCAGACTAGAACTGGGTGTCCAACAAAACTAATTTTCAAAAAGGAGGATACAATAAATAAATGTTCAGGTAAACACAACACTAAGAGCTTCCCAACAATAGGTTTGAGGAATTTTTTTTTTTTAAGGAATTTCTAAAGGATGTTCTTTGGGCAGCTATGAAAGACTTTCTTTTTTTTTTAAGATGTGAGATTCAATATGAAATGGTGAGTGAAGAAATAAATAGGTCTATAAACTAAACATACAGTGACTGCATAAAATAATAATAATGGCTAACCCATCCGGGGTGGGGGGATGGGTTAGCCTGGTGAAGGGCATTAAAGAGGGCACGTATTGAATGGAGCACTGGGGGTTATACGCAAACAATGAATCATGGAACACTACATCAAAAACTAATGATGTAATGTATGGTGATTAACATAACATAATAAAAGAAAAAAGAAAAAAATAATAACGGTTTCTGATATGCTGCTTCATAACAAGAGAAGATACATAAAAAATGTTAGACAAGAATAGCACGTAAATTGAGAGATAAGGTGATGCTGTTAAAGGGGCCTAAGGCACTTCAGTTGTTCTGGGGGCCAGGGGCTATGACAATAACTTTGGACATTTTTGAGTTTAATACAGCTGATAAAATTTAAGGTTAGCCAAAGTATTAAATAGTATTAATAGTATTAAAAATAGTAATAGTAGTAAAAGTATTAAAATAATAAAAAAGGATATATAAATCCAAAAAGAGTATATGTGTATGGAGCAGTTAAAATGAAAAACAATGAACTTGAAAGAGGCAATAGAGAAAAGAAATAAAATAGAGGAGTCATAGAAAAACAGCAAAATAGAAGCAAAAATATGATGACAGAGATAACTATAAATATCCTATGAATTTAGCAAATGTAAATTTGCTAAAGAATTATACTTCAAGGTAATTAAATAACTCTAGCTAGAGAGAGGACGTTCTAGTTCAGAAAAGAATGTTAAGCTAATAAATATGCTAAAAGTGACAGAAGTATGAAAGAGATTTGGACATTCCTATAGTGAGAGTCATACCACAATATCACACAGATTATTTTCTGATTGCAAGAGGAAAAAAAAAAAACAAAAACAAAAGGAATTTTGCACAAGGCTATAGTCTGTCACTACCCTAACCAGTGGGTACTTAATGTTGGGACACAAACATTATATGTCTTCCCATATGATGTCATTCAAAGTTTGAAACATTAGCTCTGATAAATTTCTTACAAAACTGTTTAATTTAAATCTAATCCAGACAGAAATTCTAATATCTAGATCATAGGGAAGCATGCTGGAAATTCTGCAAGAATTGATGTTACAGTCTTGAGTCTGAAATCTGTACGGCTTTCCAGCAGGCTGGAATTCGGGTAGGATTGCTAAGTTAATGATTTAAGAAAGAATTCCTTTTTACTCCGGAAATCTCAGACTGCTCTGAAGTCAATCAACTGACAGACCAAGGCCCACCCTCCTGTGGCAGGATAATCTGCTTTACTTAAATTCAACTAACGGTCAATGTCAATCATATCAAAACAATTCCTTCACAACATCTAGGCTTGTGTTTTAAAAAAACAATTGGTCACCATAACCTATCCAAGTTAAAAAATTAATCATCACAGGTATGATAATGTGGTGTGTGTGTGTTTTTTTCTGTGTAAGAAAATACTTTTTAGAAACCTAAATTAAATAATTTAGGGATAGAATATGCTGTTTGTAATTTTCTTTGAGGCACTTGGGGAAAAATGAGTGATTTTAAACAGACTAGATTTTCATAATGGATTCATATCAATCTAGCTATATGCTATTTATAAAAGATACAACTAAAACATAGGACATGTAAAGGTTCAAAGTAAAGGATTTACAACATATACCAGTTAAATACTAACATAAAGCAAAGCTGTGTTAACAATATTAATGTGAGATAAAATAGATTTTAACTTAAAAAGCATTACTGCATACGGAAAGGGTCACTGCATGTAAACGGT
This sequence comes from Eumetopias jubatus, assembly GCF_037043125.1. Classification (NCBI taxonomy): domain Eukaryota; kingdom Metazoa; phylum Chordata; class Mammalia; order Carnivora; family Otariidae; genus Eumetopias; species Eumetopias jubatus. The sequence goes on along the minus strand of NW_028274820.1, from coordinate 47,883,854 downwards.
TTGACATACTAAGGTGCTAATAATAATTCTAAACTTGAAACTACCCAATAAAAATAGCTTCAAAATATATATATGAAGCAAAATGGAAAGAATTACAAAATGAAATTGACAAATTTACTACCAAGGAAGAAGATTTCAATACATTTCTTATAATGATTCATAGATGTACCAGAGCAAAAATTGATAAAGATAGGGATGAGACAAGCCACCAAATAATAGACTTGATTTATTACATATAAAATTCTAACTATAACAAATATTCTTCTCACTATTCAGCTTAATTTGAGGTTTCTATTAGAAGATGACCACATTTGCTATTTAGGGATACTTTTGAATATGACCCCATTGTTTAGATATAATATGATTAGAAATGTTACTAGGCTCTTAGGATAAAGTTCTAATAATTATTTCATGGTATAATTGCTATTCCTGGTTATCTCCTAAGAGGTAAGTTCAAAATGAGATTTAGTATATGAAATGGTTTCATATAACTACTAGAACTTTACTCCTGTAGACTTAAAAAATATTTTTTCTAATGCTACATTTTAAAAACTTCCTTTATTTCAAAAGTGTTTATCATTTCTTCTCTTTTTGGCAGAAACAGATTTGGGTTGTTATATTATCCCAAGATAGGTGAGCACTTGAACTTCAGTTTGAATCTCCAAATATCTTATTTGAGGCATAAAATAACACTAGGTGAGAGTCTTTACAGAACATATTTGAGTGCTCAGCATCTTTTAAGGATCTGAAGAAATCAACAAGACACAAGGCTCCACTAATCCTAAGGAACTTAAAAAATTACTAGATACTTTGGGTTTTATATGACTACTGCATATGTGGTTTATATCTAATTTTTGGCAATATTTTACTAATTTATCTAATAAGGATCAAATTGGGTCTCAGAGAGTGGGAATTCTAATTATATCTAACTCCTTCACAGGCTTTAATATATCATTTTTCCATGAAATAAAATGTCCTAATATGCCTGGTGTATTTCCCTAAAGGACAAACATTGCTTATGGATTGCCCTCTTATTCATCCTGATACTGGGAGTCACTTTATCCTTTAGAACTAGCAAAGAAAGAAAAAAAGAAATTTGCAGGAAGATGATATGTATGTATGTGTTTGTGTGTGAGTATATGTGTGTGTTTAATTAACATTTTATCTATGAATAAAAAGTCACTATGTTTTCTTTGGTGTATTAAAAATGTAGACTTCTTGCATTATGATTCTGATAAAGATGTAATATCTTCCCTCTTTAGCAATGTAGATTCCTGGGAGAATATATGGATTGTCAAAATATGTTGATTATTTCCAATATAACATTTTTGTCAAAAGCTTTGTATTTTCTCTTGCTTGGAAATACATATAATTCCAAGGAGGTAAAAACCAAATAGTATTCCATTAAAATATTGGACACAAAATGTAACTACCTTTAGTTTTACATATGCACATGAGAAATACAAAAGATGAATAGTTTGGGATTTTTCTAGTAAATAGAACTACAAATTATTTAACTTGAATACGCTTATTTCTGCCCTTTAAACAGCATCTGATTTTTCTCAGTTTCACTCATGAATCATTCTAAAATGAATGCTTTATGGGGCACCTGGATGGCTCAGTCATTAAGCGTCTGCCTTCAGCTCAGGTCATGATCTCAGGGTCCTGGGATCGAGCCCCACATCGGGCTCCTTGCTCAGCGGGAAGCCTGCTTCTCCCTCTCCCACTCCCCCTGCTTGTGTTCCTGCTCTCACTGTGTCTCTCTCTGTCAAATAAATAAATAAAATCTCTAAAATAAAAAATAAATAAATAAAATAAAATGAACGCTTTATGTAGTCAAATCTCAAACAGAGGAGTAGCTTCTCCTGACATTCTGCTATTTCCTTAGACTCAGCTAATGATAAGATGCTACAGTAAGAGATAGCTCCTAAAATTTGTTAGCATAGTTGTGAAAGGTAAGCTTTCAATATTCTACAGCTGTAAGACTCATTAGATTTTAACAGCCTGAAGATGGGATGTAGACATTTTCTAAATAAGATAGTGATAGTCTAGCTTATTATAGTTCATATGGCTGTTATTTATGTTTCAAATCTTGTGGAAATAGAATATAAATTTTTTTTTCTATTTGAAAGAGCTATCTATTTATCTTTACTTGATAAAAATTGAATATCACAATAAAATAAAAGTGAGGCCAAATGAATCATAGAAATACAAGCCATGGATCTCTGTCTTCCAGGTTAAATAGAAGGGAGGTTTGCAGTGATTTTTGATTCAATGCAAGTTACTTTATAGTTAACATATAAAAATAAAAAACACAATAAAATTACATTGTTCAGAAAGTAGTTAATAATCTTTAAGCTCCTGAGTTTATCTTGTAATAGTCCACGTTTGTTACTGCACATCTCTGGGGATGATACTGGATGTTCTTTTTAAAAAATAAACCTTAAAATTTTGGCAACACAGTGGATTGAGCTAAGTCACATGGGCATCTTTCCACCTCTCCCTCATAAAACATCATAGAATATAGAGTAATTCTTAAAAAGCTATGTGAATTTACAAAAAAAGAAACTCTGAGATGAAAGAATTGAGGAGAATAATGAAAGCAAAAATGGAAGGTTTGAGTTGATACTTTGGAAGCCTTTGGGAATTTTAGACTAAGGTATATCGTCTTGCTATGGGCTGGAAGCTGAAAATCTGCAGAAGATGTGCTCTTGAGGGGAATGTAATGCACCAGGAGACTCTAATAGCTGGTTCTTCAGGAGACTTAAGGAGCTGTCCTTTCTATGATAGAGATTAGAACTACTCTTCTTAGTGACTGAGAAAAACAAGCATCTGTCTGGGGCTTTAGATGAAGGATAATGTGTGGTAAAAGCTGAGGTGTCAACCTTTCAAGCTTATTTAAGATTATTGAAACCCAAATGTTTCCTTTAACAACTATACTATTTTCTTTACAGAGACATACACATATGTCTCTTGCGGGAATTCAGAAATTAAAAATCTCTACTGCAGTGGAGTTCATAATAATAAATTACCATGTCATAAAATCTATCATCATGAGGGAAATTCAGAAAATTCAACAAAAGATAATCTATTCTTAAAAGCATCAAAAGTATATTGAAGAGAATAGAAATCATAATAAATAATTGGAAGTATGAAGAAAGAACAGGTAAATTTGAAAAAGAGCAAAGTAGAATGCTAAAAATTTAAGATATGGTCATCATTATTTTTAAAAATTGATTAGATAAATAATATTATATAGACTTGAAAAAAGATATGCCAGGTGGAATATAAATGTGAGGAAATACATAAATTCAGAACAGAAAGAAGATGAACTGTCATGATATGAAATATATGAAACCCTGTTTTAGACATGGGAGATAAAATAGGAAATTTTGATGCATTTTAACAGGAGTGTCAGAAGGAAACAGGACAGAGATAAAATTCTACAACAGAAAAGTGATTGAAAATCTTCAGGAATTAAGAAAAGACATGATTGTTCTAACTAAAATTTCACATATTATATTTCTAAAAAGAATAAATAACCTCTGACTTATACATATTTTGAACAATTCCAGAGAAAATAAATATTTCATGTGCTTTATTTATTTACTTTCATAAAAGATGTTCACTAAAAATATATAAAGACAAGAAACTTTAATGCACCTAATAACATTTTGAAACATAGAAATCAAAATCTGATATGTTAATGAAAAAAATGACAAAAACTCAATGAGATACTTTTGTTATACATCTTCCAGCAATGGACAGATAAAAATTGACAAAAAAAAAAAAGGACATTGATAATTTGAATAGTACAATTAGTAGGTTTGATATATGTACTCCAGAATGTGTGGTGGTTTATATGTTGGGGACATATGTGTACATTTACAGAGATAGAATTACAGAAAGGGGAGAGAAAGAGAGATAGAAGGAAAAAGAAAAATTTTTCCTAATATACTAATTATACAATTTGTTAAATACAAATGGGATAGTCACTAAAGCTGACTGCATTTTATGAAACAAAGAAAATGTCAACAAATTCAAAAAATCAGAAAATAATAAATTCCATTATTTGGTCAAATTCAATTTAGTAAAAATTATTTTTTTATGATTACAAAAGCAAAATAGCTAAAACTGTCCACTTGAAAAATGTGAAAAACATTTCTAAAACTGAGATTTAAGATAATATTAAAATTGACTCCATCAAAAAATTGCTAGAACTGATACATGAATTCGGCAATGTCACAGGATATAAAATCAATATACAGAAATTTGTTGCTTTTCTATACACCAAGAATGAAGCAGCAGAAAGAGAAATCAAGGAATCAATCCCATTTACAATTGCACACACACACAAAAACATTAAGATGCCTAGGAATAAACCTAACCAAAGAGGTAAAAGATCTATACTTTGGAAACTATAGAACACTTATGAAAGAAATTGAGGAAGACATAAAGAAATGGAAAAACATTCCATGCTCATGGATTGGAAGAACAAATATTGTTAAAATATCTATACTACTCAAAGCAATCTATGCATTCAATGCAATCCCTATGAAAATAACACCAGCATTTTTCACAGAGCAAGAACAATTAATTCTAAAATTTGTATGGAATCAGAAAAGACCCAGAATAGTCAAATCAATATTGAAAAAGAAAACCAAAGTTGGAGGCATCACAATTCTGCACTTCAAGCTGTATTACAAAGCTGTCATCATTAAGACGGGATGGTACTGGCACAAAAACAGACACATAGATCAATGGAACAGAAGACAGAACCCAGAAATAGATCCTCAACTCTGTGGTCAGCCAATCTTCAACAAATCAGGAAAAAATATCCAATGGAAAAAAGACAGTCTCTTCAACAAATGGTGTTGGGAAAATTGGACAGCCACATGCAGAAGAATGAAACTGGACCACTTTCTTACACCATACACAAAAATAAATTCAAAATGGATGAAAGACCTACATGTGAGACAGGAATCCATCAAGATCCTAGAAGAGAAGACAGCAAACTCTTTGACCTTAGCAGCAGCAACTTCTCCAGGTCTCCAGAGGCAAGAGAAACAAAAGCAAAAGTGAATTATTGAGACTTCATCAGGATAAAAAGTTTTTGCATAGCAAAGGAAACAGTCAACAAAACCAAAAGGTAACCTATGGAATGGGAGAAGATATTTGCAAATGGCATATCAGAGAAAGGATTAATATCCAAAATCCATAAAGAACTTAACAAACTGAAACCCCAAAAATAAAAAATCCAGTCAAGAAATGGGCAGAAGACATGAACAGACGTTTCTCCAAAGAAGACATATAGGGTTCCCTGAGTGGCTCACTTGATTAAGTGTCAGACTCCTGGTTTCAGCTCAGGTCATGATCTCAGGGTCTGAAATCAAGCCCCATGTCAGGCTCTGCACTGGGCATAGAGCCTGTTTAGGATTCTCTCTCTCTCCCTCTCCCTCTGCTCCACCCTACACTCATGCACGTGTTCTCTCTCTCAAATCAATAAATCTTTTTAAAAAATAAAAAGACACACAAATGGCTAACAGACACATGAACAAATGTTCAACATCACTCAGTATCAGGGAAATACGAATCACAACCACAATGGGATACCACCTCACAATGGTCAGAAGAGCTAAAATTAATTCAGGAAACAAGAGATGTCAGTGAGGATGTGGAGAAAGGGGAACCCTCCTACACTGTTGGTTGGAATGCAAGCTGGTGCAGCCTCTCTGGAAAACAGTATGGTGTTTCCTCAAAAACTTAAAAATATAACTACCCTAAAACCCAGAAACTGCACTACTAGGTATTTTTCCAAAGGACACAAAAATACTGACTGGAAGGGGCACATGCACCCCAGTGTTTATAGCAGCAATGTCCACAATAGCCAAACTATGGAAAAAGCCCAGATGTCCATCAAGAGATGGGTAGATAAAGAAGATGTGGTTTATATACACAATGGAATATTACTCAGCCACCAAAAAGAAGGAAATCTTGCCCATTTGCAATAAAATGGATGGATCTGGAGAGTATTAGGCTTAGTGAAATAAGTCAGCCAGAGAAAGATGAATACCATATGATTTTACACATGTGGAATTTAAGAAACAAAACTGATGAACATAGGGGAAGGAAAGGAAAAATAAAATAAAGGAAAAACAAACAAACAAAAAACCAAAAGCAAAACAAAAAAAGAAAGTTCTACATATAATTTTACATATATTTATGAATCTAAATGACAAATAATTATGTTACAAAAATTACTTATCAAAATTGTCTTAAAAAAACAAAATTGTCTTAAAAAGAGAAAAAACAGCAACCACAATATAACAAATTTGTCAATGGATTAGTCAAAACAGTAAAAAAAAATAAAGAAAATAAAGAAAAAACTGGTTTCACAGATTATTATAGCAACATCTTAAATAATTAAAAAAATCTTTATATGTAAATACCTAGAACATAGAAAAAGATGATGTTTGTCCTCTTAATAGAACACTTATTTAAAAGATAGGTATAGGTTTCTGTCTAATCTTGCATCTAAAAATAAAAGCAAAATTCTGATTAAAATACTACCAGATTGAAATCAGTGGTATACAAATACAGTAGTATGGCTTCCATTATTAGAATAGTACCAGTGTCATCTATGTAATTTAATGGCAATTCAAAATCAAGATACATAATTAAATTTTAAAAATTTAAGGAGAAATATAATATGATGGTTTTAATAAATAAATAACTGTTAAATCAGCATTACTGATAAAATGAAATGTAAGGCCTTAAGAAGTGAGAAATAGGAAATCCTACCTGGATAAAGAATATCTCTCAGCACATAGATAAGATATCACACTAAATGATAAAACATGAACATCATTCCTATTTCATATAATACACTTAAGATGGCTATTAGTTACTGTTTCACATAAGAGAGGTCTTTGTCAAGGCTAATAAAACATGAAAAATACTGGAGAGGGCACAAATATTATCACTTTACAGGCAATCGAATTCTCTCTTGGGGCAATCAACTCTAAACATGTTTAAATTACTTTTTAAAAGATTTTGTTTATTTATTTGACAGAGAGAGAGAGCAAGCGAGCACAAGCAGGGGGAGCAGCAGAGGGAGAGGGAGAAGCAGACCATATGAGAGGCACAATCCCAAGACCCAGTTATCATGACCTGAGCCAAAGGCAGACGCTTAACTGACTGAGCCACCCAAATTTTTAAACTATTAAGACAATTCAATAGCTTGTCTACATACAAAATAAAATCTTAAAACCAACAGCTTTTGAATATACTAGTGATAACCAGCCAGAAAATTATCATGGGAAAACTTTGTTACTTGCAATAGCAATAAAGACCATGCAATATCTAGAGATAAACCTAATAAGGAACATACAAGACCCATTAGGACAAGTAGGGAAGATTTTATTAGAAATTTAAAAACTAATTCTAGATTTGACAGATGGAGAAAGTACAAAGTAGTATAAAAATATAGGCCTGTAATTGAACAAAAATGTATCCTACCTGATATCAAGCATACTACATAAAATTAGCAATTAAAATATGTTCTTTAGTTACAGGTAAAAATGTTACGTCAAGGATCAATAAAGTATATAGGAACTAAATTATTTGTGTGTAGGGTAATTTTCATTTTGATAACTTTGCAATTCAGAGTGGATAAACGGATTGCCCAATAAATGGCCTAGGGCAATTTGATAGCTAAATGAATACCTCATGTCATATGCTAAGATTTACATGTTTCTTAAATACGTTAAAGTATTTAAAAATAACCTTTAAAATATTAGCAGAAAATGTAGAAATTTTTCTTTTCTTTTGCAGTGAGATATTTCCAATTAGAAAATAGTTAACAAATGTGTCCTTATAAAGACAAAAAAGGAAAAACAAAAAGTTTCAAAAAAATACCACATTAAAAATATATAAGTCAATTGAAATGTTGGGATACAAGAACACAGAATTAATAAACAAAATTCTCATAGGGCTCTTAAAAAAGTTTTTTTTTAAGATTTTATTTATTTATTTGAGAGAGAGAGCACAAGCAGGTGGATGGTCAGAGGGAGAAGCAGACTCCCCCCACTGAGCAGGGAGCCCGATGCGGGGCTCCACCCAAGAACCCAGGGATCATGACCTGAGCCGAAGGCAGACGCTTAACCGAATGAGCCACTGAGGCGCCCCTTAAAAAAGATTTTTTAAAGGCAACCAACCATACTGGAAAAACAAGCAAAGGATATAAAAATGTATTAAGAAAAAAAATTCTAGAAAACATGTAAAATTATTGTCAACACATAAAGTTATACTCAACGTTAGTAGCAAAGAAGAAATCCAAATTAAAAGCAATCAATTATTTTTCACATAGGAGATTGTCTAAAACTTCTAAGAAAATTTTACCATCAGTGTTATCAGGAATTCAGGGAAATGACAGTTCTTCATGCACCATGGAACGAGAAAGTGGTGAAATGTTTTTAGAAAAGTTTTTGGTAGAATTTTCTAATGCTTAAGTGTTAATTCTTTTGATAATAAATTCTGCTTTTAGAGATGTCTTCTGAAGTGACACTCAAAAAACAAATATATTCAACATAACGAATCATCAGGAAAATTCAGATAAAAGCACAATGAGGTATCGTTTCACACCTGGCAAAAATGTCACCATCAAGAAGATGAGATTACAAGTGTTGAGGGGAATGGAGAAACAGGAACCCTTGTGCACTGTTGATATGAATGTGTACTGATACAGTCACTAAGGAAAACAGTATGGAGTTCCTCAAAAAATTAAAAATATAATTATCTTTTGATCCAGCAACCCCGGTTCTGTGTATGCATTCCCAAATAATCAAATCAGGACAAGGAAGATATATGTATACATGCATGTTCATTGTAGCATTAATTAAAAGAGAAAAAACATAGAAACAACCTAAGTGTCTAATGTTCATTGACAGCTGAATGGATAAAGAGAATGTAATGTTCCTCTGTATAATAATTTTCATAATATATATAATAATATATTCATTTGATATGCACATATATTTGTGTAATATATATTCATAATGTATATTACAACATACACATATATATTATCGAGCTATAAAACAGAAGGATAAATTGCCATTAGTGACGACAAGGATGAACATTGCAGGCACTATATTTCATGCAATAAGTCAGACAGAAAAATAAATATGATTTCACTTGTGTGTGAAGTCCAAAAAAAAAAAAAGCAAAACTGAAGTCTTACAAACAGATCCCAATTTAGTGGTTGCTGGGGATGAACGATAGATAAATGAGTGAACATGGTCAAACGGTACAAAATTTCATTTACAAGATGAGTAATTTCTGTGTGTCTCATATACAAAATGGTGACCGCAGTTAATAATACTATATTGTATACATGAGAGGTGCTAGAAAAGTATATCTTAAAATTTCTTGAGGCTCCTGGGTGGCTTATAGGTTAAGCGTCTGCCTTCGGCTTGGGTGGTGATCTCTAGGTCCTGGGATCGGAGCCCCGGATCAGGCTCCCTGCTTGGTGGGGAGTCTGCTCCTCCCTCTGCCTTCTCCCCCCTGCTTGTGCTCTCTCTCTCTCTTTCTCTCTGTCAAAAAAAAAAAAAAAAAAAAAAAACCTTTCTTAAGCCCTCAAGAAAAATAATTATGTGAGATGATGGCTTTGTATTTATTTTAAACATTTTATTTATTTATTTGACAGAGAGAGAGATAGCGAGAGAGGGAGCACAAACAGGGGGGCAGCAGGCAGAGGGAGATGAAGAAGCTCCACCAAGCAAGGAGCCTGATGGTGGGCTCAATCCCAGAACCCTGGGATCATGACCTGAGCTGAAGGTAAACCCTTAACCGACTGAGCCACCCAGGCACCCCGATGGATTTCTTAACTAACCTTACTATAGTGATCTATGTCCAATATATGCATATATCAAATCATCATGTTGTATGCCTTAAACATTACACCTCAATAAAGCTGGAAAAAAACAATTAGTTCATTGGGGCAAAATTATTTTTAATTAGAAAAGTTGAAATCAATCTAAGTGGCCATCAATATGAGAGTAATATAACACATATAATGCTATGAATTATTTCCTATACATAATGTTAAATAAAAATAAAAATATTTTCAAAGTAGATAACATGTAAACTAACAATTGATATTCTCATGTAAGGTATTACTAGTTTTTTTTTTTCTCTAACTCAAAGCCTTTATTCTGTCTGTTTCTAAAGGACCTACATATTTGTCCACACTGATTACTAGAGAGACTAGATTTATTGATCAAATGCTGTTTAATTTTCTGTTGTTAATTTTTATTCCTCATTTCTTTGGTATCTAGAGAAATCTTGTTTCTATTTTTAAAATCTGGAGGTATTAATTTAATAGTCGGTATCTTGGTGTAATTTAAAGTAACATTGTATAGTTTAAGGTTGGTATCATGGAGTCCTGCATTTAAACGGATCCTTTAGAACCACTATGTAAACTTTTTCAATCATATGGAAATTAGGCTCTTTCTGATGAGACAGTCAAGTGAAATGTCAAACTAAATGGTCTTAAGAAGACTAGAAAGGAGCAAGTGAGGAAATAAGGCCAAATATACACAAATCCAATTTTTAAAATCGAGGAAAATACTCAATTAAAAGCTCTCAGACAGTTGTTTCCAATTAGAAAACAACTGACCTCTTAAAGAGGATCCCTGGATAAAACAATATATTAACCTAAAATAAACATAATCATAAAAATTTACAGTAGGAAATTCTACACAACTAGACCTCTTAAGATATGTGCCATTGTATGTGTTAGTTTGCAAATATTGATTCTCTAATACGTCTATCAAACTGAACATCATCAGGTAAACAAGTCATGGAATCTGAACACTTTCAGGTAGTAACCACATTCACTTGTACCCCTTTAGGCAAACAAAGCACCTTCCCTATTTGTGGTAGATCAAATAACTCAATATGGTAACACATTAAAAACAATAATTTCTTT